>NC_073230.2:113745000-114045000 GCF_029281585.2 Gorilla gorilla gorilla | reverse complement strand
TGTTTTGAAATGTTGGTGGCACCTGTGCTCTGTGAATTGGAATCTGTCCAGGCACTGGAGATGCCTGCTGAGGTCCTTGAACCCCATGTGGCAGGGCCACAGAGCCAGGATGAGGACAGAACCCTGAAGCAGTAGGTGTTGGAATACTGTTTGGTCCTTGGGGCTGGAGATGAGGACCTGTGACAGGTAATGGACAATGTGGCCCTGTTCCAGAAGGCTGGTGCTGGGGTCCCGGTCCCAAAGTGGTATGATGTGTAGCTTGTGAGGGATACGGTGGTACAGCTGGATGAGCACTCGAAGGAAAAAGTGGAGGTCCTTGATGAGGTGGGTGGTGTAAGGCTTGAGCTGATGTGGTATGATGCCCAGAAGCCAAAACACTGGAAGGTGGCGGCGGAGGGGGTGGTGGGGGTGCTGAATTTACAACATGCTGGTGTTGTGCTTGTAGACCTTGGAGTCCTGTGGATGGATGGGGTGGTGGATGGTGATGAGGGGCAGGACCAGGAGGGGGTGGGGGTGGGGGTAAGTGGTGTCCAGCAGTTTGAGAATGAATATGCGACCCAGGGGTGACCGCATGAACAGGCCCTACTACATGTGCTACAGAGTGTTGCTGATGGGAATTCGGCTGTTGTACAAGGTGCGGTCCTGGAGCAGGTGGTGGTGGAGGAGGAGGGGGGACTACGGCAGCAGCAGTTTGATGGTGAATGGTAGGGTTCTGAGAGGGCAAAAAATGCCCTGGAGTCACGTGGTGTCCTGGAACTGTTTGCTGGCTTGTGGTGCCAGGAAGTGCTTGATTTGGTCCTGATGTAAACACAGTTTGTTGAGAAAGACTACCTTTGAGCTGATTATAATTCTGAAAGTTTACAGAGGGCTGCTGGTTTTGATAGTAAGACGAAGAAGGAGGTGGAGGAGGTGGAGGGGGTGGTGCCGTGCTGTTCAGACTTTGTTGGTTAAACTGACTGTATGTTGCTGAAGATTGTCCTGAGGGTGTCTGTGTAAATAATGTTCCAGAAGTTGCCTGCTGAGTATTGGCTTGAAGGTTCTGTGCTGCTGGATAAAAGTTTCTTTGAGGCTCTCGCTGAGGTGTTCCAACTTGAGGTGACTGTGAATGATGAGGCCTGTAGGGAGATCCTAACTGCTGTGAAGGAGGCTTTGGTGAAAGATAACCATGCTGTACAGGTGTGTGAGGCGTGGATGACTTTGGAGGATTTTCTAGGTGAGGTGATGGAGGACAGTGCAACTTTGTTGGTGCAGAAGGCAGCTTTTGTGAAAGTTGCTCAGATGAGTTACGAACATGTGTCTGAGGAGGATGATTCTTTGAAAGTGCTTGGTTGTTATTTGATAGCTGTTTTTGTTGGAGCTCTGTTTTTAGGTGAACACCATTTTCAGCTTCGGATGCACTAACTGTGGAGTCCCATTGCGGATCTGGTTTTGTGAATATTTTCCCGTGTGCTTGAGCAGGAATTACAGATCCAGGTGAACCAGGCTATGAAGAGAAAACAAATTATATACATTCAAGGAACATTTTGTGTACCTTGAGGTTTATTCTTGTTGGTATTTAATACTACCTAAATATTAATTTTAATGGGGGGCAGGAAATAACATCCTGGATACGTCAATTATGGAGGCTTGGGATGTTAAAAGGCCAATATTTTTCAGTTGTTCCAAAATATTTTTCAGTTGTTCCAAAAAGTTCTGAGCGTGAGCTTAAAGTGAATTCTCTGGGTTAATTTTTATTGAAGACAAGTTGAGGAAATAATTTTCTTTAACTTTATTCTGCCTTTTTACCCCTAAGCAATGAAACCTGTTTTTGAGCCTCACTCTGAAAGAACTCCAATAGCAAGTTTCAATTTTATAATTGAAATTTCTATACCCAACCTAAGGATAAATTGATTTGGGTAAATGCACTTGCTCCCTCAAACCATTTTGATTTTTAATACCTTTTCATTTTCCTTGTACACTGTTCAGATATAAATAAACCAAGTATAAGACTGTTTAAATGTCAATCATCAAAAAAAGATAAATCTCACATTCCTTGTCTTTAGTTTCCAATGATTTACATGCCATACTAGATTATTACATCTTCATGAACCAGGATGAAGATGTCATTCCTTTTAAATGATAAAATGACCTTTTGTTTTTAGATAATTGGATGGTTAAGGATTTCATGACAAGGCTATGAATTTCCTAGACACCACTAGAATAGAGGTGGAACATTTGAAGAAAATGTAAGCTGTTGAAGTGTGCTTAGAAAACTTGAATGTTTGCTCAGAGTTATCCATCACATGTTCAGTAAGAAGAACAAACAGTAGTAAACACAATTGAGTATTTCTGACAGGAAAAGTGTCCAGAAGTCACAAATTGATACTTGATACAGCAGAAAAACACTGCATATTATAACCATCAGCTTTTCTGCACTCAACCTAAAGTCCTTTGGAACCCATCGAAAGGTCAATGTTATTACCTTGCTGATTTTTGGAGGACTTTTACAAGTATTTTGAGAAATATCTGGGGATGGACATTCATTCGTAGTTGTGGGTTCTGGATTTTCAGGATCAGGGTCTATAAAGCAGAAGAAACCTATAGTAAGTATAAAATTACACAATAAACACTGTTTTACCACCACAAAGCAACATACATTCTACTATCCAAACCAACTTTTTATAAAGACTCTCTTGTCCGATTTTAAAATGTGTTAAGAATAACATTATCGGTCATCTGCTTACTGACCTTCCATAAGTTCACTGAAAGAAGGGACTGGGCCCTTAGCTTGCAACTGGGGTATGTGATTTGAATGAGATGAAGGTGAAGACTGAACATGACTCGGTGAACATGAGACACATGGTGATTCTCCCCCTAGAGATGAAGCAGAGCAGACCCAAAGAGAACATTAGAGCTGCAAAGAACGAGGATGCAGAGTGATTAACTGATTCCACTTTCTGGTGAAGGAACTTACCACTGTCTTTATCTTTTCGGTGATCACTGAGAAGTAAAGCTCTCTGATAACTCCTTTCTCTGACTTGTTCCACTGAAGTTGAGGCAGTCCTTTCAAAGAAAAATCACATTATCCTCTATTGAAAGAAACTACTACTAGTTACATTGTTGCTTCATAGTCAACATGTACTGTCAGACCAAGGCTTTTGATCTACTGGGAAAATACTTTGGTGTTAACCTTTGAAAATAGTTAATCTTGGCAGGGCACAGTGGCTGACACCTGTAATCCCAACACTTTGGGAGGCCAAGGTGGGCAGATTACAAGGTCAGGAGTCTGAGACCAGCCTGGCCAGCATGGTGAAACCCCGTCTCTACTAAAAATACAAAAAAAAAATTAGCCAGGCATGGTGGCGGGCGCTACTCGGGAAGCTGAGGCAGGAGAATCGCTTGAACTTGGAAAGTGGAGCTTGCAGTGAGCCGAGATTGCGCCACTGCACTCCAGACTGGGCGACAGAGCAAGACTCCAACTCAAAAAAAAAAAAAAAAGTTAATCTTATTTTGCTGACTGCTCCCAGAACTGAGATTATTATCCTTATTTGAAGGACTCAGTTCCTTTGTCTCCAGCAATTTATTGGTGAAAAGAAGGCAAGGAGTTGAAGATAATACATCGACATTGAGAATGTCACTTCAGGTTACCAAAGGTACCAAAACATGCCCCTAACAAACCGCTATCAGGATTGCATGCTTTCAGGTGGAAAGGGGACCAAGGAGCAAAGTGAGTGTGGCTGCCTGCCATTTGCCAAGATCCATCCTATATGCAGCTGCTCCTATTCCTTCTGAAGAAGCACTAACCCTGGTTGTTCTTTCAAGGTAACTGGTAGGGATTATAAAGGAAGTCTGCAGAATTGTTGACTCTGATAAAAATTCTTTGGAGAGGATATGTGTGTGTAAAGTATGAATAAATTACCAACGAATAAATACCATCGACATTTAAGAACACAGGCCATACACAGCTGGCTTAAAATCCTATTAGCAGAGAGAATCTTTTAAAATTGTGACCACAAAGCACTATCAGCTTAGCCTTGGGAGAACAACAAATAGGAAGAATACTTGAACAAAAGCTTGTTTTTTCCAGAGTAGCATACTTCAGAATGGGCTTACCATTGAACTTCTGGTTCATTCTTCTCACTAGCAGTAGCATCCTTAACAGGGCAGTTATTGCTAGTTTCTTCAGATGTGGCATTATAAACTGTAGCTGGTGTTGGTAAAGGTAGGCTAGCAGTGTGGTCCACCTGCTCCCCATTGTCATTACTGCTGGCACAGCCATCACCATTGTTGTTCAAGCTTCCACTTGCATGGGGTGATACACTAATGAGTGGAAAGTTCTCTGTCTTAGAGCCACTTTTCCTAGCTTCACGTTGTCTCTTACGGTATTCTAATAGAGAAACCTTAAGCAAGAAAGATGAGAAAAAGCAAATCTTTTATTCTTGTTTTTTATGTCAGAACCAATGCATTCTTTTTTGTCTAAAGAGAATTACTATATTTACATTAGGAAAATTATTTTAATTGATTCTGAACAAATAATTAACAATTACCAAATGCCTACTATATTCCAGGCATTGTACTTAGATGATTTACATACATTATCTCATTTATCCTCACAACAACCCTATGAAATAGGTATATTATCATCCCCATTTTATAGATGAGGAAATTGAGTAACTCACTCACTCAAGGTCACACAGCTGGTGAGTGTTGGAGCCGGGATTCGAACCTAGGTCTTACTTGAAAGCCCGTGCTCTTTCCACTATACTACATTGCTTCCCACAAAGTTGCCAACTGGACTCTGTTATAAAAATTAAAAGCACACATCACGAAAATTCTTGGACTTGCAAAGCAATAAGCCTACTAACAAAATAAGTGCTATAGTTTCTTTTGAAATAAGGCATTCTAATTATCTCAGTATGTCTGCCAACCAAATAATGGGAAATCAGGGAACTAACTTAATATTTAATACATTAACTATTAGTAAAATAAAAACACTCTTACATCCATGGCCTAAATACTATAGATATTATAGATGAGGAAAGAGGCATTTCCTCTATACAAGGGTGCTTGCTCAATGTACAATAAAGGTAATAACACAAATATTATTCAAGTCTGTGTTTTTGGTTGGGGAGTTCCTAGTTTTAAAAAATACTCATTTGGTGAAATAAATCATCTTGAGATTTTTCTGAAACCATGCTGCTTACAAGGATTTCCCATATTACTAGAATTTTTTTACTTTTCTGTAAACATTTTCTAATTAAGCCAGCATTTACCAAAGGTTTAAAAATATTAAAAATGTAACTTTAATAACTAAATTAAGAATGCCTTACATAATACATCTAACTAACAATTCCCCTCAGTAGTATTATGGAAAAAAAAAAAACTATTAAAAGGACTATAAATTGTTAAATTTGTAACCTTTTTCTTTTGTGGTGGATTCTGGGGTGTGCAATTCCCGTCGATCAAATTGTCATTAACCGTCCGTCCGAAACCAGATATAAGCCCATCTTCGGAAGTACAAAACACAGTTGTTTCCATAAACATGCCTCTAGTATCATCCTGCATCAGGCACTTTGACTCACTTATTCGGAAGCCTCCTCCAACCTCCAACTGATGCGAGGGTGTCAGGTCCCTCAAGTTGGAGTTCACTGAGAAGTTAACTCCTGTTCTGTCAGGGCTCTTTACCCAGGAAGAAAACATTGTGCCCCGTCCAGAGTGAGTCGAGTCCAGTTGGCTGTTGGGCTCAGCCCTGTCATGTGCAGGCGTTTCCAGGGTTTTATGTAGGGCAGTTGGCTCAACTGCATCGAGTCCTAGCTGAAGGTCTGACACAGGTTCCTTTTCTCCAGGACACTGCCTGTTGACTTCAGTCCTACTCCTAGGGCTCGTATAACCAATAGTCTTTATTTCTTGCAGACCCAGTTCAGTTAAATTGGAATTTCTAAAAGGCCCCAATGTTAACATGGTTGAAGATCTGTCATATCCCTGTTTACAAATTAAAAAAAAATACACAAATAATCACATCTTGGGACTGTTTGTTTCAAAATTTACCAGTAATTTAAGGAAAACAATGTAATAGGAAAAAAACTACCAATTCACCCTTTTTAAGTTAACTTCTTACCTCTTGACTATAAGTGCGTCTCTTTATTTCTGGAGAACTTTCTGGGGAAGAAATATTCTGTATATAAAGAAAGAATTAGAATTGAAAATTTAAAAATACGTAAGTATATCCATAATAATTATAGAAATGAAAACAAAATGAAAAATATACAGACTTTGGTTTTAGATCTTGTTTCCTGTTTATTTCCATTCCCCAAATAAGACTGCTTTAAGATCAATTTGATACACACATTTAGTCTACTGTGTACATCAACAAGATGAAAGTTATGCTCATTTTAGTAAAAATAAAAACATCTAAATTCATATAAAGGAATTTTTCTGATTTTTAGTTTCTTACAACCTTTTTTTTGTATTCTCAGCACACTAGTTGTTAAAGGAGGGGAAAGAGCTCTGAAAAGAAATTCCATCCCCCCAAGTGTTGAATTTTTTTTCTCCATTAAAATTTCTCACCTCAAAGTGCATGGTATTTCCTGGTGTACCAGGAGTTACTGGGGTAACTGGTGAATATATGGGTTTATAACCATTTCTACAAGTTTCATCATCTGATTTTATCCGTGGAGGCGTGGCAAAAGATGGGTCCATAGGAGTAATATCGGTGTGAGTTGGTGTAGCATACGGGGAAGGAGTAGGTGTGGAGGTTTCTGAGTAAACCGAATCTAGCAACTGATAAAATCTTCGTTTTTTTAGTGGTGTAGTTAAATCTGTTGGTGAAATAATAATCTGTAAGAAATTACACTGTTGCTATTTGTTAAAATCTGTTTGTGTCACATTCTGGGAAAGATAAAATATAAACAATGGCAGTTATGACTTTTACCCCAAAACTGAATTTCAAGGTTTTAAAAAAATGGTACTAACATGAAGCAGTGCCCCCCTTCTCTCCCCAGTTAGCAAGCATTACCTTGCCTGGAGGGATTATAGGCCTAGGGGTCTCAAAGTATCTTACAAGTACCGATGTTACTTTAACTGATTTGTAAGAGTCCTTGTCTGTCTGAAAAGCAGCCAGTCCAGAAGCCTTTAAATATTCATAAACCCCAGCATACGTGGTATTGTGAACTGGTATCTTCAGCCAAAAAATACAGAGGATAGAAAAGAGAAAATCTATACAACAATGTGCTTCTCTTCTAAAGTGCATACCAGTAACTAGAATATGCCTGTTATAAAGCTGTATGTATGCCCTGCCACATTTCTCAAACCAAAATTCTGAAAAAAAAATTCTACCTGGAAGGGAACAGCTGTCATTTAATAGTAGTGGGCTTTTATTTTCACCATTGACTGCAGGACTTCTGGATCTTTCTTGACAGGGTGAATTAAATCTATGTAAAATTGCTGAATTTTCTTCTTCCAGAGCTTGTTTCAACCATCGCTGAATAAAACAGAATACATGAATGAACAGGAAATCAGTTTGTAGCTGTTTATATAGCCTGTAAATACAGAGCCGATTCCAAAAGCATTTCACTACCATGGATGGTAGTAAGGAATGAGTTGGCATTTGGCTCATTCTACATTTTTACTTCCAAAGAAAAGTTTACCTTCTTGCATGAACCAGAAATGTTTTCAGTAGGTTCTTTTCTTCTCCTTTTTTCTGAAAGGAATGGTGAAGTAAATCTAATATAATGCTTAGGAGTGGAGTATACATGGGGGCTGTAAGTGAGACCTGGTAAAGAATTGAGTTGTGTAGCTAACACTTCAGGATCTGTAGTTATGCGTAGAGGCCTTTCTGAAAGGCCATCTGAAGGTTTTCCTGTCTTCTCATTCTTCTCACTTAACCATTCATTAACCAAGTGCTAGAGAAAAGAAAAAAATTGGATTATTACATATGTAATTCCAAATTCTCCTTTGAATATTCTAATATCAGATTTGAAATTGGTGTATTATCTAAAATGATAAATTGGGTAATTTAAATCATTCATATGTGATCAAAATATCAGTATGTCCTTTTACATTTCTTAGTTATCTACTGTTATTCTGAAACTTTTTACCCAATTATTTTGTAGAACAAAACATATGGTTGCTTTTTAAATATTTACATTACATGAAATTTATATTACTTTTTTTTTGAGACAAGATATCTCTGTCATCAGGCTGGAGTGCAGTGGTGCAGTCTCGGCTTACTGAAGCCTCTGCCCCCTGGGCTCAGGTGTGATCCCTCCACTTCAGCCTCCCGAGTAGCTGGGACAAGGCGCTCACCACCACGCCTGGCTAATTTTTAAAGTATTTTGTAGAGACAAGGTCCGCTATATTGCCCAGGCTGGTCTCAACCCCTGGGCTCAAGCAGTCCTCCCGCCTCAGCCTTGCAAAGTGCTGAGTTTACAGGTGTGAGCCACCGTGCCCAGCCAAGCTTTTTAATATAGTTACAACTAGAGACACGTCAGTACCATTTTATTAAACACACTAAATTTAGGTTTACTACTGCTTCTATTATAGGTATATGATGTTCCATCTGTTAGAAAAATCTGATTTTAGGCAGTGTTTTCCTACAATAGCTGCCCATCAGAATCTCTTGGAGATGAGGACAGCGCACAGTACTTTTTTCGAGAAAGGGTGAGTTGCCCAGCCTGGAGTGCAGTGGCGTGATCATGGCTCACTGTAGCCTCGACCTCCTGGGCTCAAGTCATCCTATCACCTTAGCCTCCCAAGTAGCTGGGATTACAGGTGTGCACCACCATGCCCAGCTAATTTTTTTGTTTTTAATTTTCTGTAGAGACAGGGTCTCGTTATGCTGCCCAGGCTGGTTTTGAACTCCTGGGCTCAAGTGATCTCCCACCTTAACCTCCCCAAATGTTGGGATTGCAGGCATAAGCCACCACACCTGGCTCACGATACATATATATTTAAAAGTCACCATTGACAATCCCTGATTTAAGGGGTTTGGAATATCTCTTAAGGTTCTTGTGCTTTGAAATTTTTCATAGTCATTAATTCTGCTGATTCTCTGATCTACAACATACATAATACAGCCTCTATTGGCTATATGAATATACCTGACCCTGAAATATAAATTACTACTTTAAAAAAAAGAGTAACCATTCATATTGTTATCTAGTTAGCAAATGATATTTTAATTTCCAAGCGTAAATGTAACTTATAGAAAATATGGCCGGGTGTGGTGGCTCACGCCTGTAATCACAGCACTTTGGGAGGCTGAGGCAGGTGGATCACAAGGTCAGGAGATGGAGACCATCCTGGCCAACATGGTGAAACCTGTTTCTACTAAAATACAAAAAAATTAGCTGGTTGTGATGGTGCGCGCCTGTAGTCCAGCTACTCAGGAGGCTGAGGCAGGAGAAGCACTTGAACCCGGGAGGCGGAGCTTGCAGTGAGCCGAGATCACACCACTGCACTCCAGCGTGGGCAACAGAGCGAAACTCCATCTCAAAAAAAAAAAAAAAAAAAAAAAAATGTACAGAACTTATATATAAATGTGCATATGTATATACACACACACACAGAAACACACACATTTTAAAAATCTACCCATCCTTTTTTCCAAAGGTAACCACTATAAACATTTTAGCATCTTTTCTGTCCCTCTCTGTATATAGAACTCCATTCCTAGGACTGCAGTAGTGAAACACATGGAGTCTGAAGCCAGACTGCCAGGAGGGTGAATCCTGGCTTTGCCATTTACACTATGACCATAAGCAAGTTAAGTAACTTTTTTATATCTCAATCTTTATCTGTAAAAGAAGGGTTGTGATAGAACCTAGTTCTACAAATAGGATCGTTATGAAGATTAAAAGTTCAATAACATACATAAAGCTCTTAGAACAGTATCTGGCACAGAAAAAGTGACATGTATTATTAAACTGAATGAGGCCTTTAGGGGAAATCATGATAATTTGGTACTCTGTCAAACAGTTATGTTGTTTAAAATAACAAAATCTGCAGGCAAAAGAGGCTTTTTAAGAGAATCAGATAGGATGTAGAAGCCTACATCTCAGACCAGGTATTTAAATAAATTTATAGTACCACAACTTTGTTAAAAGTTTAATAAAAGGTAGGCATTATGTCATATTTGTAATTGAGAAAGTAGTTTCACTTCTTTTAAGCCTGAGGTTTTTTCTTTTCACTTTACAAAGTTAGAATTTTTTTGTCCATTGTTACAGGCAAATATTGGGTTGCTTAAGCTATGGCGGTGCAGTAAGGAGAGTACACTTTTAATTAGAAACAACTGTGTTTAGGTTGTCTCTAATGAAACCTGCGACTTTGGCAAGTAAATTATTTAACTTGTGCTATTAAAATATAATCCTGGGTTCATACTAGAATTTTACTAAACATACATGTCATGGTTTAGCAGCATGCCTACAAACTGTACTGAATTAGGTAAGAACAAAGACAGAATAAATGAAATTTCAAAGTAAAGTGTGTGAGAAGTATACATTCATGATCTACCCCTAAACAGCATAAGGATGACCACACTTTAGTATCTCTGCCCCAATCTGCTGTACTCTAGTCAGAGTGGGAGACAAAGAGCAGCTTCATTAGGATGTTCTGTTATTTCTGATCTGAAAAAGCTCAGGTTGTTTACCGTAATTGCTTAAGTCTGACAGTAGTGTTTCAGAGATTTTTATTAATAATTACACCTAAAACTACTCTTTCTTACAAATTTTCATAGTACATTCTGTGGAAATCAATTTCTTCACATTTAATTCTTATAATCTACCTATACAATGAAATTTATAAAAATATAAAGGATAACACATCTAAAACCAGTTTCAGAGAAGTATATATTTTGTACATAAAGTAGACAAACTTATTTAAAGAAATCATGAATTGCAATACCATAAAAGTCCTGATAAACTGAATGTAACTTTATCTTCACAGTAATGCAAACATTTGTATTAATTTTACAGTTTTGGAATTCTCATTCTTAGTTAAAAAATCTGCAAGTATAAAAACTGCTTCATTGTTTATTATGAGGTCTTAAAAATCCAATTTTTAAAACACCAATATAATTAATATAAGAAACTGTTAGAAAAACAGTTCTTACATTCATTAGAATCATACCTTCTTTGTTTTGGGGTACTTTGTAGGACATTTATTAAGTGCTGGAACTTCAGTTTCAGTAATTATTTCTGCTAGTGCAGTTTCAGTTTCTGGTTCTATTGTAAGTACAGTATTTTCAATATCATTTTGTTGTGAAGTAACTTCTATATCAGGAGAAGATGGCTGGATATCTGAACACATGCTGACAGTTCTGTGTCTCCGACGCTGCTGTCCAATGTGAGTCCTACTCCGAGAAAAACTTTTCCTCTGTTTAGTTCTATTTACTTTGGCAGGGGTTGGCTTGCTAGCATTTTCTTCTTTTGCTTGTTCCTAATTCAAAATACAAGCGAATGGAAGTTTTTATACTACATATATATAAAGTTTAAATATAATAGCATTATTCTACTTCAGAAGCCAACTTTCCACAATTTTTGAATTCTGATATATAATAAAGAACAGAGATAATATATAGTCTTTTATCTCAAGCTGAAACTCCCATAGGATCTGAAAAATGCTATTAAAAAGCTAATAGACATTATTTTAAATTCCTTATAAGTAATTAATGCAAGTATAGACATTTTATTTTCAAGTGTTTAAGAAAATAAAACGACCTGAATAAATAATACCTGAATAACTTCAGCATCACTGACAATCTGTGTATCTTTACATTCAGTTTTAACTTCAGTTTTGGCTGTGCTGATCCTTTCCAAAGCTTGTTCTCTTCTTTTCTCTCTCTTTTCAAGTCTGGCAAAAGCTTGCAAAATTGCTTCCATTTTTCTTTCTTCTCTTGTCTATGAAATTTAAATTTTAAGTGACATCATAAATATCATTGCTCAAAAGTAAAATTAAGTCCAAATGTTTGTGATAAATGTAAAAAATAATTGCTATGATACTATTAGCAAACTACTTCTATTATTGGTGGATATGGGGAGAAAAAACATTTCTGTTCATTGAAGACCTTTCAGAATTCCCATCATCTTGGTAAGCCCTGTTATTGCAAATATTTCATGAAACACTTGGATGACTGAGTGTTAATGATAAGGGTAAAACAAAACAAAAAAGCCTCAAAAATTACGTTTTACCAAACCGAAAATCTTTTCTCTTAATAATACAGAAATCAGCCTTTTAAAAAAAGATCCAAAATCCCTAAGGTAATGATATGTTGAAAAGGTAAAATTCACATGCACTTGAGTGAGTATATTATTGGCATACTGCAGCAGGATGTTGTGAGGTAAAGTCTTGCATTTAAAAATTATGATTCTCATTTGGTAAGTATCTCTGTGACTCCAGGCAAGTTAACCTTTCTGAGACGGTAAGATGTGGGTAATAAAACTTGAACTTCTCTGAGTTGTTATTTGGTTCCAACAGAAAATACGAGGTTTTCAAACAGTAGTTGGAAAATGGTGGGCGTTTTGTATGTTAATTATTATTTCTACTTTAGCCCTCTTGCCCTCCATTGTAATTCTTATAAAGTATTCCTCTACCTTCTGCTCTTCCTGTCTTCACTGACAATTCAAGACAGGGACTGAGAAACAGCCAAGTGTTCCTTTGAGCATCAGTTCTCTATCCAAAGAGAACATTAAGAGTAAGACCCAGAGCCTTGACAGATGCTTCAGCTCTAAACCAGAGCCAGGAACCACATCCATCAACTGTCCAGTTCTTAAAATGAAAAGAACCAGGTCCTGAGGCTCAGATCCATTTGTCTTTCCTCCTTTATTACACATCGATGTGAGGAAGAAAGATCAGAAACTCAAGGTCTGGATGCCACAGTCTTCTCAATATTGGAGCTTTAGTTCCAGTAATTATCAGCAGAGATTCAAGCCTCAAGATACCTACACTTTGGAAACTACTGTTTACCTGTTCCTATATTTTTGTTGTTGTTGTTGTTGTTACACTCAGCAAGGGAACAAAATACTATGTCAACAAAAGTACTCTAATAACACTTCTAAGTTTCTAATTTGTTACAGCAGATTTCCATATTGCAAACATGACTCTGAGGAAACTGAGGTCCAAAGAGGTAAGGTTCTTTGTTCATGGATTACATATCTGTATCTCACTTCTCCTAGTCTGGGACGGGCAAACACTACAATAGCACATGCAAAAGATGGTTCTACTTGTTCACTGGCACTGAAAGTTTTACAGCTGAGTTCTTTCCTTACAAAATTCCTTATTTTTGGGCTTTTAAATTACCTTTACCCCTTTTTGTCGTGTGGTTCTCTGTAAAACCGTTTTTATCAGGGCTTCTCTAAAACCCTGAATTTAGAAGAGGAGAAATTTGGAGTAACTAAAAAGATCATTTTCCCAAACTGCGCTTTACCTGATGAACCTGGTTGGAGAGGAGGGATTAATTACTATGGTTATTTCTTTTCAAAAAATTTAAAATAAAAAATTTGGGGAAAATACATTTTTCCAGAAGAAACAAACTTGTCTTGGCAAAAATCATTGTATGTGTAAAAGAAAAAACTACCCACAGGTGGGCACCCAAGGAAGATGTTTTTTGTAGTATGATTATCCTGGGTGTTCTAAGGTAAATATGAATTTATGCCAAAAGAGTGTGACATAGTCCAATATTTTCTTGTTTGGGATACAAGAAATATTTTCTTGTTTTGGTCAGAGATAAAACTATATGATATAAACATTCAATTAAAAAATCAAACTCCCCTGTAAACACTACAGCTAATTTATAGTCAGAGCAAAATCCTGTATTTAGAGATGGTTCACAGTCTTCTAGAGTTGATCAGGATCTTAAAAAATAATGTGGTCCAATACTGCTGAAGAAACCAAAGCCCATGTGTATCAAGTGACTCATTCAAAAGCAGAGCCATAATTATTATGCAGGTTATGCAGGTTTCCTGGTTTCTGTATTACTCTTCTTTCCAATTACTGCCGCTACATAAAGCAAAACTCTTCCTACATTACTACAGCTGGGTAAGAATAAAGCTTAAGCATTAAACATTTCCTAACAGCTTTAAACCTAGCTTTATCTTAAAATACACAAATATTTTGGAACATAAACATGCCTGATTTTCTACATTTATTTTTAATTTCTTAAAGGTCATACGTCGTTCAGCTTTTCTCGTCACCATTACATACAGTACATTCTTTGACACAGCCATGTATATGGTACCTATTTAAAGACAAAATCTGCCACCCATTTTATAGCTCTAACTGAAAAATAAGTTTTATTCTTTGAGATAGTTAGAGCTGACTCTGGAGATAGAGAAATTAGGATTCCTAATTAACCCCTGCAGACTTTCCATAGCCCCTAACACCTGTGCTATATAATCTAAACTCGATAGATTTCCCATGAAATCTATACATTGTTTTTATGACATATGTCTTAGTTTATGGTTTTCCAAGAGTAAATACCGAGCACTGTAATTTCCTATAAGCAGTCTGCTTAATAATATCCCCATCACAAAGCAAGACTCCCATCTCCACAAAAAAATTTAGGCTGGGCGCAGTGGTTTATTATGCCTGTAATCCCAGCACTTTGGGAGGCTGAGGAGGGTGGATCATGAGGTCAAGAGATCAAGACCATCCTGGCCAACATGGTGAAACCCTGTCTTTACTAAAAAAACAAAAATTAGCCAGGTGTGGCATGCGCCTGTAGTCCCAGCTACTCAGGAGGTTGAGGCAGGAGAATCACTTAAACCAGGGAGGTGGAGGTTGCAGTGAGCTGAGATTGCGCCACTGCACTCCAGCCAGGTGACAAAGCAAGACTCTGTCTCAGGAAAAAAAAAAAAAAAAAAAAAAAAATTAGTGGAACATGGTAGCATGCACCTGTAGTTCAGGCTACTCCAGACACTGAGGCAGGAGGATTGCTTGAGTCCAGGAGTTGGAGGCTGCAGTAAGCTATTGGTCATACCACTGCACTCCAGCTTGGGCAACAGAGCGAGGCCCTGTCTTTATCTAAAAAAAAAAAAAATAGGAAAAGGAAAGCCAGAGCCCACCTACAAAATCACCCTATTCTTCTTTGGTCTTGAAATAGAGAAATTAAATGATTCCTTGCTCAAAAAAACTTGTTACCCTTTTATATAACAAAGATAAACTTATAAATCTAAAAAGATGGGTAAGATTATTTGTTACTAATAAAAATCATTCCAAAATAACACGTATGGCTTGTGTGGTGTCTCCATTTCCTCTATCATGTGATGATGGAATTTATACTCATGGCACTCTTTATTATTTTGATACTCGTTTGTTATTTCCTCTACCCCATTCTCTACGAAAGCTTTTCCAGAGCAGTGACCTTTCCTTCTTGGCTCATCCGATATCTCAAATGGCAAGCACTCACATTGTTTTTAAATGAGTAAGAACCATGTGTACATTATGTCAAGCACGTATCACTGTTACTTAAAGACATGTAACTAACTGGAAGCATTTCAACAATTTTGGAAATCTTGAATTTATTAGAAGGCAGTTGAAGCTGATTAACCTCATTTTGTTTGAACTGAGTACCTAATAAAAATAGGTGGCTGGGCGCAGTGGCTCACGCGTGTAATCCCAGCACTTTGGGAGGCAGAGGTGGGTGGATCATCACAAGGTCAGGAGTTCAAGACCAGCCTGGCCAACATGGTGAAACCCCATCTCTACTAATGATACAAAAAATTAGCCAGGCGTGGTAGTGGGCACCTGTAATCCCAGCTACTTGGGAGGCTGAGGCAGGAGAATCACTTGAACCCGGGAGGCAGAGGTTGCGGTGAGCCAAGATTGTGCCACTGCACTCCAGGCCTGGCGACAGAGTGTGACTCCGTCTCAAAAAAAATGAAAAAAATAATAAACAGGTTCCCTTTCACTAACACCACAATGTCATTAATTACTTATCTTTAGAAATAAAATTCCCAGTCTCTACAATTAGAGAAAACAGGACCTTACAAAAAAAATCAGCATCAACGGAAGACAGAACAGGGAGTTGGATAACATCTCAAATCCTGTCACCAGATGACTTTTCTGGCAACAAACTTATCCTATTTTATTATTAAAGCATTGCATCTTCTAAAGTGATTTTCTAAATGAAGTCAGTCAAGTTTTCCTAAAGACATTTAGTAACAGCATGGATTCTGTAGTGTTTTCCCACAGTCTGTTCCACTGAGTAACACTCTGTGGGGGTCAAAGGTGTTATCCACAAGAAACTGCAAGGGTATACAAGTTTAGGAAAATCTGACAATTGTGTCAAGTTTTTAAACACATGTACACTGGGAATCTGAAAAGGAAGAATACAGTATAGTGCTTATCACAGTAAACTGGTCACGGCTCTTTTTCACAAAGCATCTCAAATTATACTTGCGTGGAATACTTGATGTGAAGGATGAAAGCCGAGAAAATTGTGGAGAATCCTGCACAATTCAGGGCAAGGCCTCCAGATCATCCATTACCTGAACTACAGGGAAGCTTCATTCAGTTCACATTCATGGGCCTATATCTGTCTATCTTTCCTCAAGTGGTTGTTATAAACATTCAGTTAGCTCATTTATTGACGGTCTACTTTTTTGCCCACCATTTTTTATTCCCCTAGGAGCTAGGGCTACAACAATGAATAAAACTGAAAGTTTTTTCCCTCATGAAGTTTATGTTGTGGTGGTATAAAAATTCTAGACTATAATACCTGCTTGACAAGTCCAGGAATCTCTTGCCTACGTGACTTCCTTGTCACACCCTTTCACCGTTTCTCAAATGTCCATCCTTTTAAATATGAAGACCACACTGAATCATCTTCTGTGGACTCAATTTTAAGCAATCTGATAATATAGGCCATCAAATATTACCAAGATTGTATTCCCAAAGTACATTATGAGGGTTATGAAAAATTATTTTGGAAATATTTTAAAACTACAAAGGAGACAGTTTTCATGCCATTATAAATGGGGGAGGAAGTGTCTTTTTTTTTTTTTTTTTTTTTTGGAGCCTTTCACTGTCACCCAGGCTGGAGTGCAGTGATGCCATCTTGGCTCACTGCAGCCTCCTCTTCTGGGTTCAAGTGGTTCTCGTGCCTCAGCCTCCCAAGTAGCTGCGATTATAGGCATGTGCCACCATGCCTGGCTAATTTTTGTATTTTTAGTAGAGATGGAGTTTTGCCATGTCACCCAAGTCTGGTCTCGAACTCGTGGACTCAAGTGATCCACCCACCTTGGCTTCCCAAAGTGCTGGGGTTGCAGGCGGGAGCCACCAAGCCCAGCAACAAGTCTCTTTTAGTATTTAAATCTTTCAGAAGTTTGCTGCTTTTAAAATGATCACTTTAAGCTACAGGTATACCCCCCAGTATCTAATCCCCTTCCACATGTACTGTTTATATGAGAAGATTACAGCCACCTAGCCCCACCTCCACAAATATACTAGGAGGACACTCAGTAGTGCCCTGGTTTTTGGAGTCTAGTGAGTATAAACAGTCTACTGTATTTCAGTCTACTGGGCTTATGGTAAGATTTTCCTAACGTACAATAACCATGCAGTTCCACATAACTTAGCCACAAATTTGCTTTTGTAAAAGCCGGTAAGAACTTCTTAAGGAAAAAAAAGACAAAATATCATGGAAGGAAAAAGAAAATGTTCATAAAAGAAAAATCCAAAAGGCCAAAAGGGGGTAGAGGTAATGGAACTGGAAATGAAAAGGCCTTCCATCTTGGCCACATAAATATTCTTTCATGAAATCTTCATCCCTGAGTATTTTGTGTGACCTATAGCCAACTTTATCTCCCTAGTAGCCCTCTCCTCCTCCAAAAACAGCCTATAATCCCAACCAAATATATTTACAGCTCTCTCCAGGATTTCCCCCTGGAAAAATACATTCCATGAAACTTTGTCATAAGCTAACCTGTATTTGGTTAAACCCTACTCAAAAGATCCATCATAAATATAAATACAAAAATATATTAAATATACATAAATATAAATATGTATTACCTAGAGTTCATGAAACAATCTGATCTCTCCCCAGCTATAAGCTATGTATCATATTTATATTTCCTTCACTTATTGCTGAGTTGTATTTATTTTTGTGAATACTTCTAAAAGCAGAGACACTGCCTTATCTTCCATTCTCATTTAAAAAAATGAAGCCAACAACCAAAATACATAAATACCCTAGTGCACTTTTTGGAAATTCAGCATGATTTTAATCAGTGGTATATGAAATTATGTATACAGGTTAAAATTGCCAATTTTGTATTTTTCAAGCTGTACTACAAAAGGATAGGGTGAAGTACAGTAGATCCCACTTATTCACAAGGGATACATTTCAAGACCACCAAAGCATGCCTGAAACTGCAGATAGTACTGAACCCTATATATACAGTGCTGTTTTTTGCTATACATATGTAACTATAACAAAATGGAACAATTATAACCATATACTGTAATGACAGTTATGTGAATGTGATATCTCTCTCAAAATACCTTAATATTGTGAACCTCAGTGGGTAACTGAAACCTGGGAAAGCAAACTTGCAGATAAGGAGGGACTACTGTACATTTAAATTTGGTGATTACATGGAGTTTATCTGGGAGGATGTTATTACTGACTCGTCGTATTCCAATCTGATAAATATACATGATACCGAGTCTAGGTGAACATCTTAAATCTGAAATGCTCTGAAATCCAGAACTTTTTGATGGCCAACATGGTGCTCAAAGGAAACGCTCATTGGAGCATTTCAGATTTTTGGATTTGGGATGTTCAACTGGTAAGTGCAGTGCAAATATTCCAAAATATTAATCCTGGAAAATTTCTGGTCCTGGAAAAGTAATACTCAACCTGTATCTCCATAATGGTTTGGAAGTCTATCTTGTCACAGGTGGAAATTTAAATCAGTTTGACATAAGTTTCTCAAGAGTAGTATGCTACCATCTTTATTCTACCTAGTTTTAGTTGTCCCTCTTTGTCACTTTTTGACTTGACGTTATCTTTCTGACTACTGATGTTAATCTAACCAATATAAAAATCAAGACTAGGAAAATAAAAGGTGATTCATTTTAAACTTTTCAAAACCAAATATAATACTAATACTTGGGGGTGGGGAACTCTACTAATTGCTTAGGAATCCTAGGATGCATGATTTTTCATTCTGCTTATTTGACTACATCAAAAAATTCTGTAATGCAAACATCAAAGCAAATGAACCAATTAGAAGTAACAATTGCGATGACTTGGAGAGCTATGGGTCAGGAGCCAAGGATTTTTAGATTTTAATTTCATATCCTTTCGAAATACCAAATTAAAGACATTTATACTTTGCAAGTTTTCCACATTTTATTCTCATGAAAAATACTCAGTTTCATATCCACCTTAGTGGCAGATGGCAGAATATATTAAAATGGATATAAAAACTTTGAAGTATTCTTCATCTTACTATAGCATACTAATAAGCAAAATCAGGACCAAAAATGGATTCCAAGTAAGTAAGCCAATATACATATATATTTTCTAAGTTCCACCAAGTTTAACATTGAGTATACAATTCTCTTTTTTTTTGGAGATGGAGTTTCGCTCTTGTTGCCCAGGCTGGAGTGCAATGGCGTGATCTCAGTTCATTGCAACCTCCACCTCCCAGGTTCAAGTGATTCTCCTGCCTCAGCCTCCCAAGTGGCTGGGATTACAGTCACATGCCACCATGCCCGGCTAACTTTTTTGTATTTTTAGTAGAGATGGGGTTTCATCATATTGGTCAGGCTGGTCTCGAACTCCTGACCTCAGATGATCCACCCGTCTCGGCCTCCCAAAGTGCTGGGATTACAGGCGTGAGCCACCGCGCCCAGCAAATATCCAATTTTCTTCTGGCATCTGGAAATGAGGATGTTCTAAGATCCACTAACATTGTCAGCATTTACAGAAGAATATATATTTAAAGTAGCCCCATACAAATGTTTTTAAACAGAATTCAATCTGAATAAAATTACTGTATTTATGGGCAAAAAACAAACCCCCACTGGTTTTCTGTTTTTGTTTGTTTTGTGACAAGGATCTCACTCTGTCATCACCTAGGCTGGAGTGCAGTGGTAGGATCACAGCTCAGTGCAGCCTTGACCTCCTAGACTCAAGTGATCCTCCCGCTTCAGCATCCTGAATAGCTGGGACTACAGGCATGCACTGTCACACCTGGCTAATTTTTAAATTTTTTGTACAGATGAGGTCTCGCTATATTGCCCATGGTGGGTCTCTAACTCCTGGGCTGAAGTGATCTTCCCACCTAAGCCTCCCAAAGTGCTGGGATTACAGGTGTGAGCTACCATGCCTGGCCTATGATTTTTTTTATTTCATTTTTTCTCCAAAGTGGTCGCTACAGCCCTTAAAGCCAGTTACAGAAGAGGTTCCTCCCACCAGACACATGCCACACACAGAAATAAGTAATATTCTAAATTGGTTTCCTAAAAATTCCCAGCACAAGGCTGTGTCAGTTGAAGAATAAACAGAACAATACTAAAAATCAATACTCAATAAAGAGCCATAGGTAACTTGAAAAGGCACACATAACTTATATATAATTGAATCTCAAAAAAGGTTCAAGATAATCCCTTTAGGTACAAGAATTCTTCCTTTATAAACTCCTCTAATATTTTCTATTTGCTTTTCTTCTAATACTACCTTGTCTCAACAGACCAGTGTTCCTAAAATCCTAAGGCTCTGAAACTGTTCTTTATTGTTTTCAGAATTTTGAGTATCAATAATTCATCAATATTAGAAAACTATCAAGGTGATACAAACAGGCACATATTAAGTAGGTCAACAATGACCAAACTTTTTTTTTTGGAGATGGAGGCTTGCTCTGTCACCCAGGTTGGAGTGCAGTGGCATGATCTCAGCTCACTGCAACCTCCACCTCCCAGGTTCAAGCAATTCTCCCACCTCAGCCTCTTGAATAGCTGGGAATATAAGCCTGGCTAATTTTTGTATTTTTAGTAGAGACGGGGTTTTGCCATGTTGACCAGGCTGGTCTTGAACTTCTGGCCTCAGGTAATCCACCCACCTTGGCCTCCCAAAGTAAGTGGTGTGAGCCACCACTCCCAGCCAACAATGACCAAACTTTCAAACATCCCACCCTTAAATATGTGACGTGAGAGTCCATGGAATACAACATAGAAACCCTGAAAACAGGACACAAAGGACCATACAAAGTAAAGGGGAATGGGGAGCACCTATCATAAGGCCATCAGTCAGTCTGTAAAGTCATTTTCAAATTTTAGGGCATGGAAAGTATACCATATTTTCTTAACTGGCTGATATATCAAATGCTAAATTACCTTCACTGACAGATCAAATGCTAAATTACCATAATTTGTAAGAAAATATCCTGTCCTAATTTTTATACAGATAAAAGATTTGTAAATAGTACAAGGAATATATATCCTAAATTTATTTTAATGAGAACCTTATTGTACGATAGCAGTGTGAGACTGTAGAAATAGCTACCACTGGTAGGTTTTTTTTTTTTTTTTTTGCATAAGCAATTTATTTGGTGCTATAGTAAGGTTTAAATTTCTGCTTTTATTATATTTCAAATCATGAGAGGATACATTTAGCTAATAAAAGACATTCTGAACAGTAATTGTGGCATTAAAATTTATTAATAGTTCAGTATGGAATTATTAAAATATTAATAGTTATTCCAAAATGTTCATATTTCTTAAATGTCATACATTCTTAAATCTCTAATGAACAACCAATAAAAATACAAGATTAGTGGAATTTATTTAAATGGTAATGACCAAACCAAATAAAAATGCTCAATGGCACATCATTCGCTAACTTCAAAGAATAATGTAAAAGCCCATGTAAAGGCAGCAACAATTACCATATGCAGAGCAGCTGTCACTAAGCCCAAACTACTGGCTTCCCAACTTACCATCTTCCTTTTCCTTTCTGCAATCTGCTCCTCTGATTCCATTTCTACTTCATTACTAATAGGAGTTTTTTCTTCTATATCATCAATAAAATCTGGTTCCTGAAAAATGGAAATGACTTCTTTATACAAACTATTATTCCATCTATACAACTAGTGACATTAAACTATTTTAATGTCTTTCGACCACAACAAATTCAACATGTACACATCAGCCTATTTAAATTATTTAAGACATTTAAAACTGGTTTCCTAATTCAAGATACTTTTCAAAATTGTGCAATCAAATACTTTCGCTTTTTAAATTTTAGCCAATCAAGTTTTTATCAATATAGGTCAAATATGGTAGCATGGCCTTATATTTATAGAGTTCCCAAAACATAAACATATAAATTATTTCAGAAAAACCCACAAATACCCAGTGCTCAATAAGTGTTTGTTCAGTTGAAAGTTTAAGGGAAATCATTTCTAGAAGATAGGCCCCCGGAAATGAGCAAAACCTTACTTAATTTTCACATTTTAATGATCCCTCCTGTTTTTTGTTTATAGAGGACATATAACAATATATTTACTGGTGGGGCAGGTAGACTTTGGCCAAACTTTACCCCCAAAATTACCTTATATGTTCTTAGTGAATTTTCTCTCAAAAATTTTACTTGCTGTTATTGTGACATGCTTATAGAATTTATAAGATTACCAGCATCCACATGTTTAAAGAAAGAAAATTTTGCAGCTTAAGACTTTAAATAAGAACATTTATTATGAACATAAAGTGCCATCTAGAAGATTTTTAAAAGTTATCTAGTCTTAGGAAAATCTTGTTTGCAATTCTGCAAGGATTTGCTTGCTGAGCTGTTTCTTAATAATTCAACAAATACTGTACAAATTCTAGCAGAACCTGTATTTTACACTTATGAATACTTCATTAAATGACAGAATGGACTTAAAAATACTTTAAACAATTATACATAGAACAAAGAAGAGGATAAAATATGACAGATTATTTTCCTTTGTTTATTCAATTTCATTGAGAGCAGAGTTCAGTACCTGATTATTTGATACTGATAGTCTCAGTGGAGAAAGCTTTCTTTGTTTAGTTTCTGGGCTCTTCATTTTGTTGGTCGTTCCTTCACAATCCGAAGTAATATTCTGATTTTGTGTATCTTTTTCTTTTGAAATATCTTTGTCTTTTTTTCCTTTTTTCCGTCTGGTCTCATAACCACTATTGATATTTTCCATGGATTCAGAACTACGTTTTAGAACAGGGCACTCTGGGTTTTCTTTGAGGCATGCACAGTCCACCTTGTACTTACTGGAAAGATAACCAGTTAAATATTTATTTCAAAATATAAAACAAAACTGGAAATTTTCTAATCCATTTTAAGCTGCAACTCCACAAAATTGTATGCAATTTCTATTAATTATAAGCAATCCTTTTTAGTAATTTACATTCCTAGTTAACTACCACAAAAAATTTTTTTCATTAAAATAATATAATAATTAGATGTTGATTTCTGACCAGATATTAGGCCTTCAATCATAAGTATAACTGGTACAGGTTGAGCATGCCTTACCTGAAATGCTTAGGACCAGAAGGGTTGTGGATTTTGGAATGTTTGCATATATATAATGAGATATCTTGGGGAATGGGATCCAGGTCTAAACACAAAATTCACTCATGTTTCATATAGGCTAAAAGTAATTTTATATAATATATTTACTAATTCCGTGCCTGAAACAAAGTTCTGACTGCACTTTGACTGTGACCTGTCATACGAGGTCAGGTGTAGAATTTTCTACTTGTGGCATCATGTCAGTGCTCAAAAAGTTCAGGATGGCCAGGCACAGTGGCTCTCGCCTGTAATCCCAGAACTTTAGGAGGCCAAGGCGGGCAGATCACTTGAGACCAGCCTGGCCAACATGGTGAAACCCCGTCTCTACTAAAAATACAAAAATTACCTGGCCATGGTGGCAGGCACCTGTAATCCTGGCTACGCGATAGGCTAAGGCAGGAGAATTGCCTGAACCCAGGAGGCAGAAGTTGCAGTGAGCCGAGATTGTGCCACTGCATTCCAGCCTGGGTGACAGAGTGAGACTCCATACAGAAAAAAAACAAAAAAAGTTTAGGATTTTGGATTTCAGATTTTTGCATGAGGGATGCTCCACATGTAATATATTACAGAAGAAGAAAAAAACAAACACATTAAAACTTTGAGTCTTTTAAAGCAAAATGATACTGTGGTTTACACAAAACATTAAGGCAGAAACCATAATTACTTCAGTATCCCAGAGTGCTATATAAAATACTGAACTGAAATGTGACCTACATAAAAAACACTAGGTATAACAAATACTAAACCTCAACTAGTTTGTCTTACCCTTTAAAGAATGATAGCAACAACCGGGTTTCTTTAAAAAGCTACCTTGATAAAATTTAATGTTTCCTTTTCACCATACTAAGTGTTCCCTCTTTCAAATGGAAGCCTGAGAAATAACTGCACTCTGTCTCATCTTCACAGTAAGGATATTGCCCCCATTTTACAAGTGAGATTAAAACTCACTGAGGATTAGCATCTTGTCCAATGTTACACAGTTAATAAGTGGAAGGGACGGCATTTAGATCCAGGTCTGTATGACTCTCAGGCGCATGTACTTTTCATTTCAATATTTCTCAACTCTGACCACTTTATCTTTACCACAGCTGCTAAGATGTAGTTCATCTCTATGATACAGGCCAAATGCCCAAACCTCAGTTAAACAATAATACATATCTCCCACTTTGCATGTTTTAAGTAGTTGAATGTTTGTTCACAATAAGAACAATTTACTTATTAAGTGTCTAATATTCCTAACTCATTTACTTTTAAAACTGCTAGAAAGATTCAAATCCAACTTCCTAATTCTGTGAACCAGGGAGAGAATTCAAACATTTATGGTCCTACCTCCCGCCTCCCAAATCAGGTATTAACAGATACTAGCTTGAAACTCGTTCTAGATGTTTGATTTTAGGACAAGAGAACTACAAACAATAATGATGGCAACAGCTTTTGTTTATTAAGCACTTTAGGTGAGTATTATTCTTCTTCTCATATACGTGAGGTAATGCAGCACAAAGTGATGAAGAAATTGGTCCAAGGTTACGTAGTCAGTGACCAAGCCAGGATTTGAAACCAGACAGATTACATTCTTAACCTCTGTGGGATACGTAATCCCACAAAGCACTGAGCAAAGAACTATGCTAAATCTCCTACCTTCGAGAGGAGAAAGGACTAAAATGATATGATAAATCTGACTGCAATAATCAGTAGAAAGGGATACTAAAGGAAAAGGGATTTCACCAAGAGAAAACATAATGAACATTTTAAAAACTTCATTTAAAAAGAGTATCACACAAAGTTTAAAAATATATAGAATAAGAGGAACTGAATCGAATTGCTTATAACCCAAAAGACTACAGAATATATAAAGAACTTTTGGGGGAAAAAAAAAAAAAGCAAGAAAACAGCTACCCAAAAGAAAGATGGACAGATGATATGATCAGACAATTCACAAGAGAGAAATCCAAATGACAACACAGAAAAAGACCTCTGGGAGGCTGGGCGTGGTAATTCACGCTTGTAATCCCAGCACTTTGGGAGGCCGAGGCAGGTGGATTGCCTGAGCTCAGGAGTTGGAGACCAGCCTGGGCAACATGGTGAAACCCCGTCTCTACTAAAACACAAAAAATTAGCTAGGCGTGGCAGTGTGCGCCTGCAGTCCCAGCTACTCAGGAGGCTGAAGCAGGAGAATTGCTTGAACCCAGGAGGCGGAGGTTGCAGTAAGCCGAGATCGTGCCACTGCACTCCAGCCTGGGTGACAGAGCGAGACTCCATCTCAAAAAAGAAAAAAAAAAGAAAAAGACCTCTGCATTCATGAATAATCAAGGAAAATGGTAAATAAAAATATTAATATAAAGAGATACCATTCAACATGAGCTAGCATATATATGCTAATATATATTATATATGCTATATTTATATTATATTTATATATTATATTATATATTATTGTATTATATTTATATATTATATATATGCTCATGTTGAATGGTATCTCTTTATATATGCTTATATAATATATATTATATAAGCATATATATATAGCATGTATATGCTTATATTTTATTATATAATATACCACTCCACATGACCTAGCATATATAATATACATTAGCACATACATAGCACATATGCTATAATGTATATTACATATGCTATATATTATGTATTATATATTATATATGCTATATATATTATACATGCCATATATAATATATATTATGCTATATATTTGCCAACAAATAGCATATACAGCGTATAATATATAAGCATATATATGCTAATATTACATATAGCATACTATACTTATATATAGCATATATATGCTATATTATATATGCTATAATATATAGCATATATATGCTAATATATTATTATATAAGCATATATATGCTAATATATATTATATATACTATATATGCTAGCTCATGTGGAGTGGTATATATATTTTACATATAATCATATTTTTATATATTTATTTTATTTTATATATATTTATATTTTTTATTTATTTTATTTATATATTTTTTTATTTTTTGAGATGGAGTCTTGCTCTGTCACCCAGGCTGGAGTGCAGTGGCGCAATATTGGCTCACTGCAACCTCCACCTCCCAGGTTCAAGTGATTCTCCTGTCTCAGCCTCCTGAGTAGCTGGGATTACAGATGTGCGCCACCACACCTGGCTAATTTTTGTATTTTTAGTAGAGATGGAGTTTCATCATGTTGGCCAGGCTGATCTCAATCTCCTGACCTCAAGTGATCCGCCCACCATGGCCTCCCACAGTGCTGGGATTACAGCCGTGAGTCACAGCAACCACCATATATTTTTAAAGTCTTAAGAGTAAAGAAGTACAGCAAGGCAATAAATTACTTAGGAAACTGGTACAAGCTTCTTAGATGTTCACTCACATATGGCAAAAACTCATGCTGTGCTCATTCTACAACCCAGCAATTCCACTCCTATGTCCCTACCATGGAGAGAACATGTACACACATGCAGACATGTTCAGAAAGCCCTTGGAGCATTCTTTTGTCAATATAAAGGTCAATAGTGAAATGGATAAATACCATAGGCAGTGAAAATAAATGAAGTATAGATACACACAATGCAGGTTAATCTCACGTAATAAATGTGAAAAAAATGCAAAAGAATACAGCAAGTCACAGTTTACATAAAAGTTTAAAAATATACAAAATTCTAGATAATATTTGCCAACAAATACAGACATAGTAAAATGTTAAAGAAATCAAATTAAAGGTCCGGTGGTGGTGGCTCATGCCTGTAATCTCAACACTTTGGGAGGCCGAGGCGGGCGGACCATGAGGTCAGGGGATGGAGACCATCCTGGCTAACACGGTGAAACCCCATCTCTACTAAAAATACAAAAACAAAATTAGTCAGGCGTGGTGGCGGGTGCCTATACTCCCAGCTACTCGGCAGGCCGAGGCGGGAGAATGGCATGGACCTGGGAGGCAGAGCTTGCAGTGAGCTGAAATCGTGCCACTGCACTCCATCCTGGGCAACAGAGCGAGACTCCGTCTCCAAAAAAAAAAAAAATCAAATTAAAGATAGCAGTTAGTGAAGGAAGGAAGACAGATGCAATGTGGCTGCTAAATGTTAAGGGGCTTCAATGGATAATGTTTTAATTTCTTAATTTGAGAAGTACATGGGTGTTTGTATTATTATTTTATTTTATTTTTGAGATGTTTTGCTCTTGTTGCCCAGGCTGGAGTGTAGTGGCACAATCTCGGCTCACTGCAACCTCCATCTCCCAGGTTCAAGCGATTCTCCTGACTCAGCCTCCCAAGTAGCTGGGATTACAGGCATGTGCCACCATGCCCGGCTAATTTTGTATTTTTAGTAGAGACGGGGTTTTGCCATGTTGGCCAGGCTGGTTTTGAACCCCTGACCTCAGGTGATCCACCCACCTCAGTCTCCCAGTGTGCCTGGATTACAGGCATGAGCCACTGCACCTGGCTGGGTGTTTGTATTATTGTTTACATTTTTCTATTAAATTTTTAAAAACTGAAACAAGTTTCCATACTGCTGACCCTTGAACAACACAAGTTTGAACTGTGCACATACAGTTATACATGGATTTTTTTCAATACATATATTGGAAAAATGTTTGGAAATTTGCAACAATTGCAACAATTTGAAAAAACAGACGAACTATATAGCATAGAAATATTAAAAAAAGAAAAAGAAAAAGGTATGTCAAGAATGCATATGCATGTAGATAGTACTCTATTCTATCATTTATTACCATAAAATATACACAAATTATAAAAAGTTAAAATTTATCAAAACCTATGCACACACATACAGACCTTACATGGTGCCACTCACACTCCAGTCATGTAAAGATGTATTACTAAATCATAACTATTTAAAACTAACTGTAGTACATTCTGTACTATTATAATAACTTTGTAGCCACCTCCTGTTGCTATTGTGGTGCCTCAAGTGTTGGGAGTGTCTATGTAAAATGCCATGTGACACATGCCCAGGAGCAGTTCATCTCTCAGTAAATTGTGTATGGCAATAAAAAGTGATCTCTTGTGGTTCTCACGAATTCTTCATAGTCTTTAGTGCAATACAGTAATATTTTTTTTTTTCTTAAGACAGAGTCTTGCTCTGTCACTCAGGCTGGAGTGCAGTGGTCCGATCTTGGCTCACTGCAACCTCCACTTCCCAGGTTCAAGCAATTCTTCTGCCTCAGCCTCCCGAGTAGCTGGGATTACAGGCGCCCGCCACCACGGCCGGATAATTTTTTTTATTTTTAGTAGAGATGGGGTTTCACCATGTTTGCCAGGCTGGTCTTGAACTCCTGGCCTCAAGTAATCTGCCCGCCTTGGCCTCCCAAGTGCTGGGATTACAGGTGTGAGCCACCACACCTGGCCAATACAGTAAATTTTGAGTAACACCTATGTGACCTATACAAAGTGCCACTAGTGATGCTGGAAGTGCTCCCGAGAAGCAAAGAAGTTATCACATTGCAAGAAGAAGTTGAATTGCTAAAGATGTATGGTAGATTGAGGTGTGCAGTTGTAGTTCTCCACCATCTCAAGATAAATGAATCCAGCATAAGTACCATTGTAAAAAATAATAATAAAAGGAAATTTGTGGAGCCATCACCGCAGCATGTGAAAACCATGCACTTTTTGCAATATACCTTTATATCTTGTATTGCAAATGAAGCTTTTATGTGGGTGCATGCATGCTATATAAGAACGACATAGCTATAGATCCTAATATGTTTCTAGAAAAAGTGAAGTCATTAAATGACAATATAAAACAAAAGGAATATGAAAGATCTAAAATTGGAGCATTTAATGCCAGTAATGTATGGTTTGATGATTTTAAAAAGAGGTCTAGCTTAACAGGTAAAGCCACTTCTGCTGAATAAGAGGCAGCAGATGAGTTCTCAGACACCATTAAGAAAATCACTGAGGAGAAAGAGTATCGGCCTGAAAAGTCTTTTAATGCAGACACAAATGTCCTATTCTGGGGGGAAAAAGTCATAAAAAGACATTTATTAGTAAGGAAGACAAGGAAGCACCAGGATTTAAGGCAGGAAGGGACAGATTAACTCTACTGTTTTGTGGAAATGCATTTGGGTTTATGATCAGGACTGCCCTTATCTATAAAGCTGCTAAACCCAAGCCTTGAAGGGAAAACAAACGGAAGCTGCCAGTCTTTTGGTTGTACAACAAGAAAACCTGGAGGAGAACCCTTTTTCTGGATTGGTACCATTGATGTTTTGTCCCTCAAGTCAGATAACAGGTAGCTAGGAAGGGATTGCCTTTTAAATGTCTTTTGATATTGGGCAATGCCCCGGCCACCCAGAACCCTATGAGTTCAACACTGAGGGCATCAAAGTGTCTCTAATTCAGCCTCTAAATCAAGGAGTGATAATGGCCTTTAAGGCTCATTACACACAGTACTCTACGGAAAAGAATGTCAACACTATGGAACAGAACCCTGAAAGAGAAGATCATGAAAGTCTGGAAGGATTATACCATCGAAGATGCCATCATTATAGAAAAAGCCATCATGCCGAAAACAATAAATTCCTGCTGGAGTGAACTGTGTCCAGATGTTGTGCATGACTTCACAGGATTTACATCAGAGCCAATCAGAAAAATCATGAAAGAGATCGTGGATATAACAAAAAAAGGTGGGGATGAGGGAAGAATACAGATATGGATCTCAGAGAAATTCAAGAGCTAATAGACACCACACCAGAGAAATTAACAGAAGATGCCTAATGGAGACGATTGCTTCCAAACCAGTGCCAGATGATGAGAAAGAAGATGTAGAAAAAGCAGTGCCAAAAAACAAATTTACATTAGACAATCTGGCAGAAGGGCTCCATTGTTTTCAAGACTGTTTTTTACTTTTTTATGATATGGACTCTTCTATGACATGGGCACTGAAGCTAAAGCAAATGACGGAAGACTGGCACCATACAGAAACATTTTTAGAGAAATGAGGAAGCAAAAAAGCCAGGCAGAAATTACTAATATGTTTTCATAAAGTTACACCATATGTGCTTCCCTCTCCTGCCTCCCCTTCTACTACCCCTTCTCCCTCTGTCACCCCTGAGACAGCAAGAGCAACCCCCACCCTTCCTCCTCAGCCTACTCAACATGAAGATGAGGATGAAGACCTTCACGATAATCCACTTCCACTTAATGAACAGTAAATATATTGTGTCTTCCTTATGATTTTCTTAAAAACATTTTCTTTTCTCCAGCTTACTTTATTGTAAGAATACAGTATATGACATACAGAATATGTGTTAATTGTCATTGGTAACACTTCCAGTCAACCATAGGCTATTAGTAAAGTTTCTGGGGAGTCAAAATGTATACGCAGATTGTGGACTGTGCAGGCAGTTGGTGCTCCAACCCCGCATTGTGCAAGGGCCAACTATACTGAGATTTGTCATTAGTTTTTTACTAGTATTTCAGAAAAATAGTTCTTAGAGTTTCTTTGTAGGATCTCCAACAAACCCTTTTAATTTATACTGCAAAGAAAATTTTCTTTTGTTTTGAGGGGCAAAAGACAAATTATTCATTCATACTGATTAACCAAATAAACTGTATGACTAAAATTATATCCCCTAGAAGAAGAAAAAAATTCTCACATAAACGAGGTCAGTGTTGTATGGCTGAATTAGGGTTACTTGTTATAATTACTGTGAACATTTATATTACAATAATAATTAAGGAAAATGTAGAAATGAAAAGTAGCAGTGCTGTAATAGAGGCTGATACTAAACTTCTGGTTTTCAAGTACTTTTAACTGATTCATGATAGATAAAAATAAAAAGCTATAAAAGTAATGACAATACCTAAATTATTACAGGGACATTATGGAACTATTTTCAAACAACAGATGACATTTACAGACTTGAACTCACCAATTTCCATAGTCAAAATCAAAGGCAATAGTAATTTCAGTTCCCTTTGGAATACTGTGTATAGAATAAATATAAAGATGTATGGTTCCATCTTGAATTTCATGCCTCACCTAAAAGTTAAAATAATTGTACATTACCATAAATTACTTTCTGCCTTCAGAAGCATCAGCTTACAATTTTGAAAATTATTCTTTTCAAATTATTTCACAAACACAACCTGGAAAATATGTCATTAATGATAAGGCTTATACCTATCTATCGGTGGTTATCAACTGGGAAGGTTTTTCAATCATATACTGCTATCCACTGCCACCCCAACCCCTAGAGCCCACAATGTGGCATCAAAATAATAATAATAATAATAATAATAATACTATATTTCATCAATTCTTATTTTTATTTTTCTGAGACGAGTCTCGCACTTTTGCCCAGGCTGGAGTGCAGTGGTGCGATCTCGGCTCACTGCAAGCTCCGCCTCCCAGGTTCACGCCATTCTCCTGCCTCAGCCTCCCGAGTAGCTGAGACTACAGGCGCCTGCCACCATGCCCGGCTGATTTTTTTTTGTATTTTTAGTAGAGACGAGTTTTCACCGTGTTAGCCAGGATGGTCTCAATCTCCTGACCTCGTGATGTGCCGGCCTCGGCCTCCCCAAGTGCTGGGATTACAGGCGTGAGCCACCGCACCCAGCCTCATCAATTCTTATTTTTCACCTTTTAGCATCTCTGAAATCAGGAGTCTTATAACTGGTGGCATCTTAGGGTTTTTTGTTGTTGCTGCTGTTGTTGTTTTGAGACAGAGTCTCACTCTGCCATCCAGGCTGGAGTGCAATGATGCAATCTTGGCTCACTTCAACCCCAACCTCTCGGATTCAAGTGATTCTCCTGTCTCAGCCTCCCGAGTAGCTGGGACTACAAGTGCGTGCCACCACACCTGGCTAATTTTTAGTAGAGATGGGGTTTCACCATGTTGGTCAGGCTGGTCTTGAACTCCTGACCTCAGGTGATCCACCCACTTCGGCCTCCCAAAGTGCTGGGATTACAGGTGTGAGCCACTGTGCCTGGCCTTCTTAGGTTTGATGAGTGCAATAATGGTTGAGCAAATGCTACTTTTCTATGACAAGACACTATTCTAGATACTTTATATGTATTAACTCCTTCAGTCTTCATATCACCTTTTTACAGATAAAACTGAGGTTACAAAGCTAGTAAGTCACAGAGAAGAAATAAATTTAAGTCTGGTTCCAAAATCTGTACTCTTAGCTGTGTGCAGCAGCGCATGCCTATAATCCCAGCTACTCTGGCGGCTGAAGCAGAACAAACACTTGAGCCCAGGAGTTCCAGGCCAGCCTGGGCAACATGGCAAGATCCTGTCTTTTAAAAAAAGAGAGAGAAAAAAAAAAACACCTACATTCTTGGCTGCAACATTATATAATTACAAACCTAAAAAGCTTCATTTTGACATGTAAAAAACAAAACCAACACGATTTTCTACTCCACACTAAAATATAACATTATTAAAAATTTTACAGTAGAACATACAAAATCTACTTTAGATTTTAGCTTTGTCATCTAACTTAAATCATCGCATGTATTGAGCCATAAATAGAGCTTCCAAGATAGAAGGAAAGTCGTCCAGTATTAGGCCGGACCTGGTGGCTCATGCCTGTATCCTAGCATTTAGGGAGGCCGAGGCAGGAGGACTGCTTGAACACAGGAGCTCCAGACCAGCCTGGACAACACAGGGAGAACCCAACTCTACAAAAAATTAAAGAATCATTAGTTGGGCATGGTGGCACGCACCTGTGGTCCCAGCTACTCAGAAGTCTGAGGTGAGAAGATAACTTTACCTCCTAAAGGCCCAGGAAGTTGAGGCTCCAGTGAGCCATGATTGCACCTCTGCACTCCAGCCTAAGCAAGACCCTGTCTCAAAAATAATAATAATAATGATAATAATAATAATAATAATGATTTTAAAAGTCTGGGCAGGCTCATGCCTGTAATCCCAGCCCTTTGGGAGGCTAAGGCAGAAGGATCACTTGGCCCAGGAGTTGGAGACCAGCCTGGGCAGCAAAATGAGACTCCATCTCTGCAAAAATTTAAAAAATTAGCTGGGCATGGTTGCACACGCCTGCAGTCCCACCTACTCAGAAAGCTGACACAGGAGGATCACTTGAGCATGAGAGGTCATGGAGGCTGTAGTGAGCTGTGCTCATGACACCACACTCCAGCCTGGGAGACAGTGAGACACTGCCTCAAAAAAAAAAAAAAAAAAGAAGTCCAATATTTCCTCTTATAAGGAGCATCATCATTTCTTCAAGGTGCAAAGTAATTTTTAAGACTTCATAGCGTCCAGGCGTGGTGGCTTACACTCGTAATCCCAGCATTTTGGGAGGCTGAGACGGGCAAATCACCTGAGGTCCGGAGTTCAAGACCAGCCTGGTCAACATGGTGAAACCCCGTCCCTACTAAAAATGCAAAAAAATAGCCGGGCATGGTGGTGCGTGCCTGTAATCCCACCTATTCGGGAGGCTGAGGCAGGAGAATCACTTGAGCCCGGAAGACGGAGGTTACATGAGCTGAGATCGTGCCATTGTATTCCACCCTGGGCAACAAGAGTGAAACTCCGTCTCAAAAAAAAAAAAAAAAAAGACTTCATAGCCAGTTATCACATAAATTTTCACAAAAAAACAGGCTGGGCAGTATAAAATGCACCAACAGGTGGAAAGTGTCTTAGGTCAGTGACCTGAGTTTTGTGCTTATTGCTCAGATTCCAACACACCCCCAGCACCCACATCTCCCCCAAAAATTTATATAAGCTTACCTCTGCATTGGGTGTACAAGACCGCCTGATGAATCGAGCCTCATTCCCAAAAGTCCTTGCATCAACACACATTTCTAGCCCATGAAATTTAGAGTAGAATAACACAAAAGGGTATGGTCTACAAAGAAAGAAACATTATAAGCTATTAACATTTTAGGCCAGGCATGCTGGTTCACACCTGTAATTCCAGCACTTTGGGAGGCCGAGGCAGGTGGATTGCTTGAGTCCAGGAGATCAAGACCAATCTGGGCAACATGGCGACACTCCGTATTTACAAAAAAAAAAAAAAAAGGCCAGGCATGGTAGCATGTGCCTGTAGTCCCAGCTACCTGGGAAGCTGAGGTGGGAGGATCACGTGAGCCCAGGACATCAAGGCTGCAGTGAGCCATGATCATGCCTCACTGATAGAGCGAGACTGTCTCAAAAACAAACAAACAAACAAACAAAAGTCAACATTTTAGGACAATAATCTGTTACTCTTCAGAGGCAAAGTGATGAAGAAACTTAAGAACAGAGTCTAAGAAACTTCTAAAAGACAAAGTGAAGCCAAGATTTGAATATAGGCAGTCTGACCCCACAATTCACTCTTATCTTATGCTAGTTTATGCTAATGAGATTTTTACTTGCCCCATAACCTCACCTAAATCAAAGGCAATTAATGGAAGGTAGAAATTCCAATTTACAAAGAAAGATAAAAAGAGAGTGACTACTGCATTCACAAGATTAATTTGATGTCTTTAGAGTTCACATTTCCTGGTGCATTTAAAAGTATCTGTCTTATACCGTTTCAGATCAAATCTGCTACATAATAGGGAGAAATTGCTGTGTATCTTTCATATCTTAATACTCAAGTTATAAACAATAAATGGTTTTGATAATTGTAGGACACAGACTAGGAATGTTCTCCTACAGATATGAACATACTTCTAGACTACAGGGAAGCAACGCCTATTAAAGGGTCATATTAATTCTGCATACAAATCTCAAACCAAAGAAGAGACCTCCAGTACCATTCCAATACCAACAAAGTGGGTGTTGAAAGTGGTGGCAATAATGTAGGACCCAATCTAACACTGTCTGATAAAGAGGAAGGGGTTTCTCCTATGGTTACCATGGTCTTTCTCCGTTCCGGCTATTACGTTATGAGGAATTATCATGAGTCCCAGATTGAAAGGGTTCCTTGTAATCTCAATCAATCAGAATTCCTGACTGATATCCTTCTATATCCAACCTATATTGCTGTTGGTTAATCTTTGAAGTAGATTGTTTTAGGATTTTCAGCAAGACAGACATGAGCAAGAGACCGGAATATATCTTTGCATTTTTTTATGTTGTTTTAGTTTATCGTAGTTCAAAAATTATCATCAGTCACTGTTCAACCACACTACAGCTTTAAATACTGAAATGATCATGTAGGAAAAAAAGTACATACAATCACAACATCTAGGTAAAACAGCCAAAAGTTCAATATTTACCTACAGAAAATGAACATGGGAAAATAAATGAATATACCTTTTAAAGAAATACCCATTTGCTTCAAACTGTTCTCTCAGCATAAACTTCCCTCTGTATTCAATGATAAGTGCATCAGGAGGCAAATCTTTTGCAGATTTAAGAATTTTCTTATTCTTTTGTATATGGCTCTAAAATCAGAGTAAATGTTGAGATTAAATAAACTTGCTTGTTTTCAGTTTAACTAAAAATTCACAATATAAAACTGCTTTACAATTTTTGGACAAATGACGTATTTACCTCTACAGGAGGTTTGAAGAGCAAATTGTTGGTATTCAAATCTGATTTATTCATCTCTTTTTTGTCATTTCCATTGCCTAATCTCAGAGCTATTCTTTGTGCCTCCCTCTGAACACCCTCACTATACTGGTTGTTATTTGCTTCTTCATATCGATCCATCCATGCTTTGATCTTTGTCTCCCATCCAAAATTTGAACCATCAGATGAAGGATCAATCTCTGGAGCTGAACCCTAAAATCATAAACTGAGCTTTAGTATCTGGACTTACGGACTTACACACACACACACACACACACACACACACACACACACACACACACACATATAATTAATGGCAATCTATATAAAAGAACATAATATAAACTAGAAACTGCTGTTTAACGGTTTCTTTTCCAGAAATGTGGAATAATAAATACCACAGGGACAAAAGATACACTGTAACATGCTCCCCACATCCTATTTAATGTGACAATTTTAGAAATTTGTTATCCTTTTCTACCTAAGCCAGAAAGCTATAGTAACAGCATACAGCTGACCTCTGTGACCCCAGACAAACTTATGTTTTGGGGTCAGACAGAGGCGAGGAGCCTCGCTTCTCTCAGCAATTTTAGCATCTAAAAAAGTGAGGACATACATTAATTAATTCAAGATACTTTTTAGCTACCATTGATCATTCTGACTGGTTTGCATTGATATGGTTGTTCAATGGTGAATTTATAGTATGACAACTGACTCGACTAACTCTCTAGAATCCCAACTATGCAAAAGAGCAAATTTTCAAGTTCCAAATGTGATTCTGCATTCCTAAGTACAGTATAGTAATACTAACTGGCATCAGAGACATGGATTATAGTAATAAAGGAAATTCAAATTTCCCAAAATTATAAAATTAGAAATTGCTTATATACCTCCCCCTTTTGATTAATATTTTAACAGTGTTAACTACAAGAGCAGTATATTACTCCAGTTAGAACTAAGGTCCCACTCCTGGTAAAGATAATAGGCAAAGACATGACACACAATAAAGAGAGCATTAAGTAAAGATATGGTCAAGCAAGCATGTAGCTCCTGAATAAATGACAGTTGATAACAACACCTTAAAATTAATATATTTACCTTAACTCTTGATGACTTCCTAGATCCTTCACGAAATGCCTAAAATAAACATGGAATTCTAGTTAGTTTTCTAAAAAACTGGACATAATTAATATTTAAGAATTAATTGGTTCATTGAAACTTTTAACTGAAGTGTCATAACAAAAAATTTGGTAACCAAGAAAGCTGACACTAGGAGAATGTTTAATAAAGGCATCTATTAAAATACTTTTCTAACAAAAACAGAATGTGGTTGAGAGTGGTGGCGGGCACCTGTCGTCCCAGCTACTCAGGAGACTGAGGCAGGAGGATCACTGGAGCCCAGGAGTTGGAGGCTATAGTACACCATGACAGTCTATGAATACCCACTGCACTCCAGCCTGGGCAACATAGCAAGATCCTATCTTTAAAAAAAAAAGTATATAGACTATATAGAATATAAAAATCTGTATATAATATAATACAAAGACAAAAATTTCCAAATATTCTCTGTGTTCAATATTACAACAGTGGAAAAATATTTCTGATAAAAATTGGGAGGGTGTTAGACATATAATTTTGTTGAAGTGATAAGACATGTTTTGGGAGGGAGTAAAATAATGATATTACTTTAATTCTCTAAGCAACTAGCAAGTAATATTTGAGCCCATAATGGGCCTTAAGTAATATGCACTGTGGTAAACAGAGCTATATTTATTCAATAAACATGTATCGAGAGCCCACTCATCTGCCAGATCTGAAGGATGTATTTAAGACTTAATTCCTATCCCCCTCAACCCCCTAAAAAGTGTGAACTCCATTTAGAGTGACTAACAAATATAAACCTACAGCTAGCAATATAGATCCAAATAAATAAATTTGTGTGTAGACAATACATTACAAGAGAGCAAGGTTAAAAAAAAAAAAAAAAAAAGGAGGCAAAGAACCGTTATGTAAAACATGGGGAAGAAAAGCTAAGTGGATTATGTCAGACAGACAAGTGAAAGGAATACAATCCTGGTAGTACAGAAAACTATGAAGGCTTTCTGTTTTATTTTTGCTTCTGCATTTCAGTGACTAATCTCATTAAATGATTTCAAAGCAGTTTGCAAAGTTTCTTCTCTAATCTGCTTCAATCTTTAAAACATGTTAAAATGTTCAAGTAAGTTTAATTGTTTAAAAATAAAAAACTTCTGCTAGATCCTTTTTAGCTATCATCGATTATTCTCACTCTCCTGCCTCTCCTATAAAATTCAGTTCCCTATCCGCTATCCTATCCACTCACCTAAAAACAAGCAAAAACGTACCTTTTTACATTTTGAAATGTGTTGTTCTTTCTCCCCGCTTTTTTTCCTTCTTTTATCATTAACTTTGGAAACTCTTGAAGCAGTTAAAGTAATTGATGTTGGAGTATGCTGAAATGCAGTATATAATTCCACAGGAACCTCATCACCACTCTCAGTTGCACTGGTATCACCATCTTCAGACAAAATAAAAATTATTGCACATTTAATACTTCTATTTTAAACAATGAAATAAAACAGCATTCCACATGACAAAGTATTGTCATCTCCATCTTTCTAAATAAGCACATTTTTTAACTTGTTCACTCACCTCACTTACATTTACATGCAAAGCACAAATATGATTTCTCACACATTAAACTAGAAAGGATCCAAAAGCCTGATAACACACTCTGGTGGTGTGCCTGTGGGAAACAGCACTCTCATACACTACGAGTGGAAATTTGAAATTCCCTACAAAGGGCAATTCAGCCATATCTAGCAAAATTATATATGTACATACCTTTTGACCCAGCCATCTCATTATTAGAGATCTAGCCAAAGATAAAACAGCAAAAGTACAAAAAGACTTATGCAAGAGGGTCTTGCTGAGGATACTGTTTTTAATAACAAAAATAAAACAAAGCAGAAATAATGAAAACAATCCAAATCTCCATCAAAGAGGAATAGTTGAATAAATTATGATTATTTAAAAGCAGGAGTACTGGTATCAACATGATTAAGATAAAATAAAAATTGTGGCATATGTTACACAGAAGTTAGAAAATTCTGTTCCTATAAATGAAAGATGTACTATTCTACATGATAAACTAATGGATCATATCTTTCTGAAGAACAAACATATTTTACTTTTTTAAACCAACAGGTTAGCTATGTGTAGGAAAATTATGGCTGATTTAAATTATTTATTTTCCCCTCATTTCCATTTTATTTCCCAAAATACATATTTATTCTATAATATGTGAAAAAAAAAATACTTGAAATCTATACCAGAGATTGCATACTCTCTGTACAATCAACATTCATCAACAAGGTATTTACATTTAACTAAAAATATTTACATTTAACTAAAAGTTGAGAGAACCGTTTATTCTCTCAATCACACGAATTTTAATTTAGTGTAGGTCCTTTTTACCTACCTGACATATTTTCCCTTTTCCGGCGTTGTAGTAGCACTGCCCTCTCTTTATCCAAATTCCTACATTAAAAAATTAGCATAATTATTTATCAAATACATGAAGCAGATCTGTCTTAAATGTGAAACTTTTTAATTTATTTAATGTTCTCAGTGAAAAACCAACAGTATAAAATATATACAAAATCCCTTGCAATACAGTTTACATACAATCTAATAGTAGCAGTAGATGCCAGATAGATGACTCCATTTCACTCTGTTAAGATTTTTTTTTTTTTTCCCCAGACAGGGTCTCACCCTGTCACCCAGGCTGGAGTGCAGTGATGCAATCACAGTTTGCTGCAGCCTCAACCTTCCAGGTTCAAGGGATCCTCCTGCCTCAGCCTCCTGAGTAGCTGAGACTACAGGCCTGCACCATCATGCTGGGCTAATTTTTTAATTTTTTGTAGAGATGGGTTACCCAGGCTGGTCTTGAACTCCTGGATCAAGTGATCCTCCCACCCCTGCCTCCCAAAGAGCTGGGATCACAGATGTGAGCCACAGTGAATGGCCAAGAAAATAATTTACTTAGGAAACCAGTATTTTTTTCAAACAGAATATTTAAAGCAAAAAGTCTGAAAAAAAAACCCATAACGTTAACAATGTAATTAAAATCACAAATTAAATTTCTTAAAGCAAATGTATGACACTGAATTGAATCTATTCCATTATTACCATTGCCTTTAATTATTTTCACTTTTGAAATAAATACTGCTTTTTTTTTGAGATGGAGTTTCGCTCTTATTGCCCAGGCTGGAGTGCAATGGCGCAATCTCGGCTCACTGCAACCTCTGCCTCCTGGGTTCAAGCGATTCCCTGCCTCAGCCTCCCAAGTAGCTGGGGTTCTGGGCATGTGCTACCACACCTGGCTAATTTTGTATTTATAGTAGAAGAGGGGTTTCTCCATGTTGGTCAGGCTGGTCTCAAACTCCTGGCCTAAAGTGATCTGCCCACCTCGGCCTCCCAAAGTGCTGGGATTATAGGCATGAGCATTTAACAGTTAAGTGAAATACTTCATTACCCACTCCCTACCTCTACCCATGAACTACATCATCCACAGTAATTCTTTTACATTCCCCCCCAACTTTTTCACTGTATATAGTTTAGAGGTCAGATAACATATTATTCTCAGGTGGGAAAATAAGAGCTCTAGATTATTAGAATTTCTACAGACTTGCCTTAATGTCTACCAGGAAATATATTCTAGCATCACAGATAATTATCCTAGCTATCACAGAATAATAAACATATCTCTCTCAACTAACTGCCCTCCTAATGGTAAGTTTTTTTGTTTTTTGTTTTGTTTTTTGAGACAGAGTCTCGCTCTGTTGCCCAGGCTGCCAAGCTGGAGTTCAGTGGTGCGACCTTGGCTCACTGCAAGCTCCAACTCCCAGGTTCATGCCATTCTGCTGCCTAAGCCTCCCAAGTAGCTGGGACTACAGGCGCCCGCCACCACACCTGCCTAACTCTTGTTTTTGTATTTTTAGTAGAGACAGGGTTTCACCATGTTAGCCAGGATGGTCTCAATCTTCTGACCTCATGATCCACCCGCCTGGGCCTCCCCCAAAGTGCTGGGATTACAGGTGTGAGCCACCGCGCCCGGCCTCCTAATGGTAACTTTTTAACCAACTTTTACTGAATTCATCATCAGATATTTACCCCATCAAAAATTATCTGGCAAAAGACTACTATCAAAGGGAAACAAAACCACATAGAGACACCTCACTCAAAGTAAGAGAAATGCACACCATAACTATGCTGAGATTACCATTTCTCACCTAATTAAACCGGCAAAAATGCAAGTCTGTCAAACACTCTGTTGTGAGGCTTGGGAAAGTGGGCATACTTATCCATTACTGTTTGGAATTCAAAACTGCAGGCTGGGCGTGGTGGCCCACGCCTATAATCTCAGCACTTTGGGAGGCCGAGGCAGGCAGATCACGAGGTCAGGAGATCGAGACCATCCTGGCCAAGATGGTGAAACCCCGTTCTCTACTTAGAAAAAAAAAAAAATATATATATATATATATATACACACACACACAAATCAGCACGGTGTGGTGGCTCATGCCTGTGGTCCAGCTACTCGGCAGGCTGAGGCATGACAATGGCTTGAACCCAGGAGGCGGAGGTTGCAGTGAGCCGAGATCGTACCACTGCACTGCAGCCTGGTGACACAGCAACACTCCATTTCAAAAAACAACAACAACAACAACAACAACAACAAAACGGCACAGCTCCTACTAGAAGGAAATTTGACAATCTAACAAAATTTTATATATACATTTATCACTATACTGAACAATCTCACTTCTATCTATAAAGCAAAAGAACCAAAACAACTCTAATGTCCACACAAAGGCAACTAGTTGAATAGAGTACAAAAAAAGATACAGTACATTGAAGCTCTATCAGTCAATGTCTACATACTACTTTGATCTTCAGCATATATTTTTAAGAGAAAAGAAATGTGGTGAAGACTCTATAATATGCTACTGCTTACCTAAATAAGGAGGGAAATACAAATATATAGATACATATCTACATATAATAAGCAAGTAGGGATGAGTTAGACTTAACTTGCTTTATATATTTGTCTACCTTGCTTTACATATTTGACTTTAGAGTGATAGAATACTTTCCTTTATATATTTGACTTCAAGTCTAACTTGCTTTATATTTGAGTTTAGAATGATAGAATACTTCTTACATAATTATAAAGTATATAATTATAAAGGTAAATAAAATACAAAAAACAATTCTGTTTTTGAGACAGGGTCTCCCTCTGTTGCCCAGGCTGGAGTGCAGTGGCACAATCATAACTCACTGCAGCCTCAACCTCCCAGGCTCAAGCAATCCTCCTGCGTCAGCCTCCCAGAGCTGGGACCACAGACACATACCATCTTATCCAGCTAATCTTTGCTTTTTTTTTTTTTTTTTTTTTTTTTTTTGAGACACAGTCCCGCTCTCTCACACAGGCAGAGTGCAGCTGTGTGATCTCAGCTCACTGCAACCTCTGCCTCCCAGGTTCAAGCAATTCTCGTGCCTCAGCCTCCTGAGTAGCTGGGATTACAAGCACCTGCCACCATGCCCGGCTAATTTTTGTATTTTTGGTAGCAATGGTGCCTTGCCATGTTGCCTAGGCTGGTCTCAAACTCCTGACCTCAAGTGATCCACCCGCCTCAGCCACCAAAAGTGCTAGGATTATAGCTGTGAGCCACTGCGCCCAACCAACAATTCTTAAAAAACAAAAATTACTGATTACTTCTACATTTCTGGTAGGAATATAAAATCGAATAGCCATTCCAGAAAATAGTCTGACAATATCATAAATATCTAAACATGCAACTACCATATAATCAAGCTGCTGTTCTCTTGGGCATTTAACCCAGAGAGGGGGAAAAACAACTTAGGTTCACACAAAAACCTGTAAACAAATGTTCACAGAAACTTTATTTGTAATAGCCAAAAAAGTAGAAACAACCCAAACGGTCTTCAATGGGTGAATAGGTTAAAGAAACTATGGTACATATATACCATGAAATACTATCAGCAATAAAAAACAAAATCATGATACATCCAACAAATTGGAGGGCTCTCTAGGGAATCACGCTGGATAAAAAAGTCAATGCCAAAAGGTCACATACTGGGTCAAATGAAGTCATAAATGTATGACTTCATTTATGTAACATTCTTGAAATGACAAAATTATAGAAATCGATTACAGAATAACAGTTGGCAAAGTTCAGGGGTAGAAGGTGGGTATGACTATAAAGGGTAGCATGACTCCTGGCAGTGACAGAAATGTTCTATAAAGTGACTGTGTTAATGCCAATATCCTAGTTGTGATATTGTATTAATAGTTATGCAAGATGTTAACACTGGGGCAAAACAGGTAAAAGATATCTAGGCTCACTCTACATTATTTCACAACTGCATGTGAATCTACAACTCAGAACATTTAATTTTTTAAAAATCAATAAAATTAATGACTTAAACAACATAAGTGTGTATCCAGTTGGTGTTATAAACACACAATTATTTCAAGAGACTTAAAACACAATATTGACTATAAAACCCTCGTACACTATGCCCTATGGGGGGAAAGTTCTAAAGTGTTTTACACAATCATATTGTTGGTGCTAGTGTTGCTGGTGTTGTTACTCCAAGACTATTATATTCTTGTGTAGGATTAAACAGTTAACCAATTGTGAGATATTCTAATTACATTATTCTCTGTATTGTTGACAACTAGAATAAAAGGAGATAAACATGAAACAGCTACATAAAAACTTGTATTCCTAAATTTCAATTGCAATTATCAGTATAAACTCATGTATTTTATCTTAAAGAAACAGATGAAACATACTTCCTAGCTTTGTCTACTAAAAAGACTAGGAACAGCGACCAATCTAGTAGGAAAGGGCATGACTAGCTCTCCAATTCTGGTCTTGAAAGCCAACTCTGAATTTGGGGCACAGAAGTGCAGGATAAGCCTGAGATATCTTGTCACACCAGATATCTTCTTTGCCATGAAGTACCACTAGGGTATTGTTTAAAGGACTTGATAACCAGCTTGAAGAGGTTCCTACTGACCAGAAATGGAATGAAATTTAAGCATCAATAAGGGTAATAACTGCAATAGACTGACATCCACTATGGTTTAAATCCATGAGGTCATAATGATATTTAATTCTTCATTATTCTGAAAACTAGTAAATAAAGGCTAAGACTCAACAAGCATTTATCCAGCCTTTCCTCAATGAAATATATCTTAAGAGAACCGAATAGTTAACATAGAGACATGGCCGGGCAAGGTGGCTCTCGCCTGTAATCCCAACACTTTGGGAGGCCGAGGTGGGAAGATTGCTTGAGCCCAAGAGTTCTAGACCAGCCTGGACAACATGGTGAAACCCTGTGCCTACAAAAAAAACAAACAAACAAACAAAAAAAAACACAACTAGTCAGGCACGGTGGCGATGCCTGTAGTCCCAGCTACTTGGCAAGCTGAGGTGGAAGGATGGGAGAATCACCTGAACCCAGGAGGCTGAGGCTGCAGTGAGCTGTGGTCACACGTAGCCTGTTCGACAATGTGAGATCCTGTCTTAAAAAAAAAAAAAAAAGAGAAGTTTGTTCCAATAAAAATATTCCAGCTGATAAGTAATGAACAACAGAATTAACATATCACTAATTTGCAACCCCTAATAAATTAGTGGATCTAAGGACTATCACTGGCTTCCATCATAAGACAACCAGAAATCATGTGCCACCTGATAAGACAACACAGTCTAACTATGAAAATAGTCTTATAAAAAAAAAAAGAAATTGAACCTAAATCTGATCAAGCCTATAGACATAAACACCTTCTTACAGAAATAGAACAGGGAAACTTGTGAAATCATGGGAATACAACTGGCAAAACTCATCAGGACAAACAGCTGAGTTCCCTAAACATGCACACTGTAATGGTAACCAGGGATGGTAGGGAGGGAAGAGTAGGTTTAGAGACTTGAGAGATGAATATCAACCAATCAATATCATAACAATTGCTGGGTGAGCCAGACATTTTGTTCCATGTACAATAATGGCTTTGAGGTTTTCTGTTTTTTTGAAACAGGCTCTCACTCTGTCATCTAAGCCGGGGCACAGTGGCATGACCATGCCTCACTGCAGCCTCGAGCTCACAGGCTCAGGCCATCCTCCCACCTCAGCCTCCCAAGCAGCTAGGACTACAGATGTGTGACACCACGCCTGGCTCATCTTTTGTATTTTTAGGAGAGACAGGGTTTCACCATGTTTCCCAAGCTCGTCTCGAACCCTGGGCTCTCATGATCTACCTACCTCGGCCTCCCAAAGTGCTGGGATTACAGGCCTGAGCCACCTTGCCCAGACGGTTTGTAATTATTTTTGTAAAAAGAATTGACAGACATATTCTGAAATATATATACACACAAATACATATATACTGAAATATACATGGATGAAATAATATGGTATCTGGGATTTGCCTTAAAACAACATGTAAAGGGAGAAGAAACACATGGCAGTATAGATGGGACAAGAATGTCGATAATTACTGAGGTAGGGTGGTGGAAATGTGGGTTTATTATGTATTATTTTATTTTTACGTAAGTTTGAAATGTCCATAATAAAAAGATTTTAAAAAACAAAAAAGAAATGTGGGAAAAAAAATTACAAGCAGGAAGAATGATAGATCTACTAAATTCTTTAACTAAGGGAGTATTCATCTAGTAACTCTTTAATATAGCACATTCCAGTTAAAAAAGATGCCATCAGGTAGAAGATGCACTATTATTTTATGCATCATTAATAAAGTAAAAACCCTATAAACTATGACACACTATTGATAGATATTTTCCCGATTTTAGAGTTGTCAGAATACAAAAATAATAGTAAGAATACACATAAAAATGCAAAAGCGTATGTTAGAATCGATGAAACACAGTGATCCATTAATTCTCCTTTTTTCTTTTTCTTTTTTTTTTTTTTTTAAAAAAAGAGACTGGGTTTTGCTCTGTCACCCAGGCTGGAGTGCAGTGGCACAATCAAAGCTCACTGCAGCCTCAAACTCCTGTGCTCAAGCAATCTTCCTGCCTCAGCCTCCCAAGTAGTTGGCACTACAGGCATGAGCCACCATGCCCGGCTGTGATTCATTAATCTTTTAACTCGAATTCATAAAGCAATTTCTGTTAACTAGTATTACCTCAGTAAAATTACTGGCAATGTTATCAGATATGTGCAACTTACCTAGGCTGACAACGTTCACATAGATATGTATCAGGAATATGCTGCCTATCAATCCCCATGCAGTCAATATGTTGCCAAACGCTTAAAAAAAAAAAAAAGCAGAACATATGTAATATTATTTAAGTCATCCTTAAATTAAGATTTGATATTCCATTTAACTATCATTTAATAAGCACCTACTTTGAGCTTAGTACTCCTAAAAGGTACTCTGAGAAATTCATAGAAACGTGTCTTCAAGGCGATAAAATTTTGAGATGCAAAAGCAAGAGGATAAATATAGGATACATAAATTTTTTAAAGCAAATACAATTTTAAAATATAAAATGTATAATTTATTCTACAAATATTATTAGAAATCACAATGTAGAGATGGCCACACTATTTGTAATTAATGAGAAAAGCACCTTGGAGAATAATGAACTTGACTCGAACCTCATTTGGGAAATAGTAAGCTATCAGTGTAGCAACATTTATCAAATATCATTTATCAGATATGAAGAGAAGGTGGCCACAAGGCGCTCAACATATATGAAGAGAAATATTCATTTTGAGAAACAGAAGGAGGTTAAAATTGGATTAATGAAGTACAGTCAGATTACTTAGGACTTGGAATGTGCAGACATGTGTAAATTTCCTCTGTCAACAGGTAACAATTTTTTACAGGTGCTTTGGTGGCATGTAGTATTAATTCAAAGAAGAAACTGCAAGCAGAAAGACCAACTAAAGAGGCATTTCCAACATTCCACACTTGAGTTAAAGGAGGGCAGAACCAGAATTAACGCCAGAGAAAAATAAGTTAAAGAATGTAAGAGGCATTCTATGAGGACAGAGATTAAACCTAATTACTTTTAATGGAATACATGGACCAGTTTGAGGCAAATTTCTCAATTTGTTATTATTGTATTTTATTGCCAAGACTAATTTGTCTAAAGTTGATATATATGCCTGACTCCAAAAACAGTCTTAGTTATTCCTTACATAAGAATAAACTACTTCTAATATATAACTACAGTAGCTTCCCCCTTATCCATGGTTTGCTTTTCGTGGTTTCATTTACCTGTGTTCAACCACAGTCTGAAAATATTAAGATATTTTCAGAAAGAGGGAGAGAGGGGGGCAGAAGGGAAGAGAGAGAAGGAGAGAGACAAAGACCACATTTACTTCTATTACAGTATGCTGTTACAATTGTTGTTAAGCTCTTACTGCATCTACTTTATAAATTAAACTTTATCATATGTATTTATGTATAGGAAAAAACAAAGTACTGTAGGGTTCAGTACTCTCTGCAGTTTCAGGCATCTACTGGTCGTCTTGGAACATATACCCCAGGGAAAGGAGGGACTACTGTACCAAACTAACTGCTACTGTGTTGTTCTTTACTTTTCAACTGAGAATGTTGGGGCAAGAACTGACAGAATGTGAAATATATATCAAAGTGGAAAAAAGATGTGAAAAAGAAAAGTAGCACAAATGACAAGGGTTAGAATAACAAATTAAACTAAATTTGTGGGGCAAGTAATGATGTCACGCAGACAACAGAAGAAACAAAGCTAGAATATGAATAAATAATCAGAGCTGTGGATGTCAGACTTCAAAGAGATGAGTATAAGTAGTAGGAACATGTAAAAATAATGAGCCAACGTTAAGTTAGAATACAGCCTTTCAGGAGACTACAGGCTGAGCAACAGAAAAACAGAGTAACAAATATTAGATTCATAACAAAAAGTACTCTCTGAGAAGCAAATAACTTGAATAATCCAAAAACTGTGAACTGGTCCTTCAATAATTTGTAGATGGATATAAAAACTCCTAAGGACAATTTTACTATTCCCTAATAGAGATAACTGTATCTTATATATAGACCATCGCCGTTATATCAAAAGAAAAACACTGCTAAGATTATGTATTAAAATAAAAATTACATACCAAAGTATGTAATTTATCACATTAGACAAAATCAGCCAAGAGAAAGCTTTTCTATATGACTGGCTACAATATGATTTGACATTTTCTAGTATGAGGAAAGCAAAGTGTCACTGAAGTTATTTTTAGTTTTTAAATTTACCTCCTAAATAAATTTACTGAAGTCATTATTCATGGTAGAATGTATTACAGGTAATGAAAGTTTATTTTTACATTTGGAAAGGTACTATAATATGTTTTTATTATTAAGATAAACTCAAAGTGTTAATATTACAACTTTCCAAAAAATATCAAATTTTACATTCCACTTAATATTTGAATTTCTCATTTTTTGGCAAGAGTAAACAAACTTTTTGAAACATAATGCTAACTGCATGTTTGTATCAATAACATTCAACTCCTAATCACCTAATCTAATAGATGGGGATAATATTACAAGTAATTCAAAGTAATACTTGGCTTTAGGGTCCATTTTTATACTTACATTCAAATATGGGTATATGCCATACTGCATCACATCAAATAATTAAGCAACACCATAATGACCAGACCCAGGAAATTCTGTAAAGCTCCCCAACTTTCTTGCTCTCTACAATGCACTGCGTAAGTACTCTCCGCTTCCCACCCTATGCAGGGGATAAACTCAGTAACTTTCAGGCTGAAATCCTACTGTTCCCTCTTCATCCTCCCCAAATCCTTCCCCCCAATCAAAAAAAAAAAAAAAAAAAAAAACAGGAAAAAAAAAATGATACAAAACCCCACTTTCTGTCCCAATCACACCTTCTCTAGGGGAGGAGGCCTTTCTTGGTGGCTGAACCAGGGTTGGGGGAGGGGAGACTGTGGTTCTGGTTCAAGGAGACTCCAGAGTGCTGCAAGGTTCAAGTCAAAAGGAGGTGAGAGAGTCAGGTCAAACAAACATCAATCAAAATGTTTAATTTCCGCAAACTGGAAAATCACAGTTGACTAAGCACAAATTATTCCAAAGGAAATACAAAAGACTAAATTCTCTCATTTCTATCTTGTCTACTGCTATGTTTATGTACTTGTACTACTATTGAACTAAGTGAACAGAAAAATGTGATCCTACATGAAAAAAGTTCAGAACTGACTGTCTATTACTCAGTTAACAACAGGGATTTCTAGTAAACTCTTTTTTCACATAGGAGGCTTTTTCTAGGACTGCATCAATAGTAGAAGTCCCACTTAAAATATGTATCCATTAATTCCCTTGAAAGTGGCTTTAGTTATCTTTTCCAACATTACCAAAGGTTATCAGCATTCAAGAAAAATAAAATAATGGTGTAAAATATTTTACCTGCATTTGTCACAACAGATCATGTATCCATCATCATGTGTAAAACCACATATGCACCTGGTTACATCAGTACCATAACTTCCATCCTCAGATGTGCTGATTGTAGTAGCACTGGAAGTTTCATCAAAATTAGGAGTGGTAAATATGCCTACTTCATTTTTGCTAATAAGGACTGATGGAGGAGGGGAAGCCGGAGGTGTTGGAGGAGGACGAGCACCATAATTATGGTCCTGAATAATTAAACACAAATATAGCACAATATTATTTAATTTCAACAATGATATAAACCAAGCAACTTAAATAAAATTCAACCCTTAATTTCAATACTCAAGAGATATGAGACTGGCTCATTCCTTCCTTAATACCATTAAAAAAATGACTTGGTGAAGCCAGTTATTAAACCACAGTAGTAAGTGAATATATCTATCTACAAAGTGGGAGTGGTCACATTCACATCCAAATTTCATTCCCTCCCTACCAAATCATAAGATATCTTCACATTCCTATGGTCACATACATAGCTCCACCTCCAAGATGAAAGAAGGTATTAAGATGTGAGAATAGAAGTGTTAAAAAAAAAAAAGAAAAAGAAAAACACACATCTCAGAAATATGGAGCCTAAAGAATAATAAAACAAGACATATTTATCACTATAAAACATATAATATAGTTTTTTAAATTTAGTAATTTTTATTCTGGTCCAAGTAGTAAATATCTCATAATTCTACCTCCATAGTATCATAAATGTGTTATTATGTAATTACGTTTGAATCTAAATGCTGCCTCTTACAAGATATGCAATATTTAATAAGTTAGATAGGCTTTCATTTTCTCACCTATGAAATAAAAGATGAAAACTACATCTCATGAAGTTGTTTTTAATGATTAAATAATATATGTCTGACACATAACAAGGGCTCAATAAATGGTAACTATAAAATTTACTATATAAATTACTATATAATTCAAAAACTAAAAATCAAAATAAAACAAAATTAATTACTATATAATTCAAAATTAATAGTAGGTAGTACAATACAACCTTATCTGCATTCTTTTAGGAAGTAAAGAAATATAATATCAAACTATTAACAGCATAAATTGCAAAATAATAAGAGAAACAGTTCACTTTTATAGAACTTTAATCGCTTAATGGTTAATGAAAAATTAAATACCTAATTATTTTGATAGTATGAAACAACCACGCTTTTCAAACATGCCGTTTCAAGCACAGTATCACATGCATCTACTTTCAATCTCTAAATTTAAAAATGTTTTTTCAAAGAAGTGTTTAACACTTACCGCATAGGGCAAACCAATGTAACTGTGTGAATGATGTGAGCTGCTGGTATATAACTGGTGGGGATAACTGTTGGATTTCTCAACTACCACAGGGCTAGCTTCTACGGATTCTGGTCTGGGGGGAAAAAGTTGCATCAAAGAGAATTCCATTCTTTTTTTTCCTCTTAATCAATTTAATTAAAATGATAAAGTACTTACAGCAAAATATTGGCTATACAAATACAGTATCTACTTACAGCAGGTGGATACACTATAGATAAGATATATCCCATCTAGATTATGTGTCATAAGCAAACTTCTGTTTAAGTAAAATAAATGTCCCAATCCAAGTTCAAATATAGTTTCCCTCTCTCTCATTAAAAAAAATTACTAGAGGCCAATTATTATTTAATAAACCCTATGGCACTGAGAAAACTAGCAAAGGGGTGCAAAGAAGTGGTAGAAATAATTTAAGCAAGACTAAAACACACAGAATCTATATGGACCTCAAATGGAACTGAAGTATGCATTTCAGTGTTCAAAAATATATGCATGTGTTGAGTGTGACCAGATATTAATATAATAAAGCCCTGGAAATGTCAGTAAACTTAAGGAATAGGAAGTTTCACAATAAACCAGGATTTATACCTGAAAAAAAACATAAACAGCTATCTGTAAGATGAGCAATTCTGGTCTCAGATGATGGAGACTGATCAACTACTGATACAATTTGCCCACTGTTGTTGACTTACAAGCTCCCTGGCCTAGCATTTTACATACATCACTTTCCCAACTTCTTTACTCTTACCAATCCTCCTGAGCTCTACTTGGTTAATTCCTATTGATCAACAAGGTTGTGAACCTACATCTGAAGTCAGTTCACACTAAAATTAATCTCTCCCTTGCAAATACTCAATAACATGATTTGCTTCTGTGCCTTTATTTTACAAAACTATAACATCACTTGAAAAATTTTTCATGACAATCTTTATCCTACCTCCTATTAAAACTTTCCATTAGAACTTAGTACTATTTGCACTATTATTTAGTTTAAGGATATTTAGTGGTTATATTCTGATTAGTCATGAGACTAGCAGCATAAAAAACATTTTTTACAGTCAACTGCTTCTTAATATACTGTCATCCCTTCACGAAGTCTCAATTTAGCTCTCAGTGGCTGCTGTTGTAAGCGCTGTGTGCCACAATCAGCAAAAAGAGGAGATACAAACTGAGGTTATCTAATGGTTCTAAAGGAGATTGTGAAGAGTCTCCATTATGTTCTGAATACAGTCATGCTTTGCTTAACGTTGGAGATACATTCTGAGAAATACATCATTAGGTGATTTCACCGTTGTGTGAACATGACAGAGTGTACTTTACACAAACCTAGATGGTATATACACCTAGGCTAAATGGCATAACTATTGCTCCTAGGCTACAAACCTATACAGCATGTTATGCGCTGAATATCATAGGTAACACAATGCACTGAATATTGTAGGTAACACAATGCTAAGTATTCTGTATCTAAACACATCTAAACATAGAAAATAAGGGCTGGGTGTGGTGGCTCATGCCTATGATCTCAACACTTTGGGAGTCTGAGACAGGAGGGTCACTTGAAGCCTGGAGTTCAGGAGTAGCTTGGGTAAGATAGCAAGACTTTCTCTACAGACATTAAAAATAAAAAAAAAAACTAGCCAAGCGTGTTGGCACACGTCTGAAGTCCTAGCTACTTGGGAGGTTGAGGTGGGAGAAATGTTTGGGCCTAGAAGTTTGAGGTTACAGTGAGCTATGATCATGTCACTGCACTCTAGCCTGGGCAACAAAATGAGACTCTGTCTCTAAAAAGAGAAAAAAACATGTACAGTAAAAAAACAATAAAAAAGATAAAAAATGGTACACGTGTAGACGGCACCTCCAATATAATCTTATGGGACCACCATTGTATTATGTGGTCTGGTGTTGACTGAAACGTTGTTATGTGTGCATGACTGTACTTTGAAAACCAATATTCACCTGTAATCCCAGCACTCTGGGAGGTCGAGGCGGGTGGATCACAAGGTCAGGAGTTCAAGACCAGCCTGGCCAAGATGGTGAAACCCCATCTCTACTAAAAATACAATAAGTAGCCAGGGGTGATGGCAGGCACCTGTAATCCCAGCTACTTGGGAGGCTGAGGCAGGAGAATCGCTTGAACCCAGGTGGCAGAGGTTGCAGTGAGCCGAGACTGCGCTACTGCACTCCAGCCTGGGCGACAGAGTTAAGACTCTGTCTCCAAAAAAAAAAAACAAGAAAATCAATATTCAGCTAATGTCTATGCTGTTACATTAAGAATTCACTTATTCATTATTTTAAAAGAAATGTTTCTTAATTTCAAAGTTAATACATGCTAATTGTAGAAAATCTAAATATAGCAGTAATAAGAAAGTGAAAGACCATGTCTCCACCCAACTCCCAAACATTCTCATGTTAATATTGCCATGTATCTTTCTCTAAACTTTTCTATGCATCATTATATCTACACAATTTTTGCTTTTTAAAATCCGAAAATATATGTATTCATGATTTACTTTTTCCGTCTTTAAATGTCAACATATATACTTTATTCTTGGTAATAATTGCTTATTTCATTATATGAATATAAATTTATTTAACAATTTCCCCTACGGGTAAATATTGACATTATTTCTATTTGTCACTATTAAAAGTATTACTGCAAATGTGCATCCATTTATCTTTTCTGCATAAATGGTAGTATTTCTATAACATGAGTTCCTGTAGGTACAATTGCTGAACAAAAGGGTAAATGTACATAAAACTGATACTACCAAACTGCCTTTGATTACAACAGTGACACTTTTTAAATTCTTTAAAAATTACACAGAAGGAAGAAGTGAAGTTTTAGCAACGATTTACAGTACTATTATTAAAGCAACATGCAGGAACTGTGGCCAGAGCACAAAGATTCACTCTTAAAAATTTAGATCAAACTCTGCAAAACATGTTACTAAAAGGTGTGGGCAAAACTTGGATATTTTGGAGTAGCGACCATAACTTTTGCAGTTTGAGGTCCAACAGCAAAACTAGCATGAATTTCTTTTTCCTTCTTCCCAAATGTAAGGACAGAAGTGTTACATTTCTAAGTGTTATACTTCCTAATTATTTACAGAAGTGTTTATATAATTATGTATCAAAACATAATCCATGATGCAGTGTTCATTCTATAGAAAAATGAGATTTCACATACATAATTTTGATATCTTACTCTTCAGTTAGAGAGTGAAGAGCTTATATAGTGGTTTATACTCATTCATATACTGCTTTGTATGTTCTTTTTTTCTTTTAGCCTGTCAGCAGGAAGTATGTATATGTTCTAAAATCACTGAATCCAAAAAAGATTTTCTCTTTATCCAGAGGAAATTTCCCAAAAGATATTCATTGCATACTCCAAGAATTCAAAATGTTCAAAATTTTCAAAATGGTCAAAAATAAACTGCAATTACTTTTGCACCAACCTAGTAGCAGGTAATGAAATTATTCCCGATATATAAGCAATAAGGTATGGTCAAAACCACCATAATTTGTAGATGAAGTCACCTTTTCAAAACTCTGAATTCTGTTTCCAACAAGTAGAACAACCGAAATGCATAAAAGGGGATTCTAACATGCAACTCAGCTCTAAAACTAAAATGTAAGTATATTCTCTTGTTAATACATAAGCCAATACTTAGGTGCTGACTGCTTCTTTTAGAAATTCCCCAACAGCTAAAAAATGCAGAAGGAATAAATAAATTAGGAAAATAACTAAACTACAACCCTTAAGAGGTTATATATCTAGGCAACAAATAACCATGGACGCTAAGACTCTTAGGTAAAAGGTTGATAGGTAGATAAGATGACAACACCTGAATCTGTTGATCATTATTATCATCATTAGGAGTTAGACAACCAAGCTTTATTTGCCTCTCCTAATGCTATGTGATAGGAAGCACACAGTCCCACCTATAAAATATCATACTGAAAAGAAAAATAGAAAAAGAGAAAAGGAAAAGAACAGAACTCGAAGCTAATTATATCTCTAAATCCAAATACCAGTTTATCAGAAATATGGGGGAAGTAGAATATTACATGACACCAGAAGGAGGCAATCAGCCAACTCCAGAATGTTAAAACTTCTATAGGCCGAATTTTCCAGTTTCTTCACCAGGTCTACAGCACAAAGGAAAACAAATTTTAAAAGAGGGGGTTGTTATAGATGAAGAGAGATTCAAGAGACATTTCAAGCAAATGCAATGTGTGAATTTTGATCGGAACCCAATTTGAACACATCACAAAAAGATTTTTGAGACGAGTGAGAAAATTTGAAGATGAACTGGATATTTTATGTTAATTTTGTTATATAATAGTACTGTAGCAGAACAAAAAAGTCCTCAACTGTTAGTGATAGATACTGAATAATACATGGGTGAAATAATACATGAGAGAAATGGGAATTTGTTTTAAAATACTTAAGAGGCTGGGCGCAGTGGCTCACGCTTACGATCACAGCACTTTTGGGGGCCAAAAGGGAGGATCGCTTGAGGCCAGAAGTTCATGACCAGTCTGGGCAACACAGCAAGATCCCACCTCTATCAAAAAATGAAAAAATTAGCTGGGCATGGTGGCTCACACCTATAGTCCTAGGCTTCAGCTACTCAGGAGGCTGAAGCAAAAGGATCACCTGAGACAGGCAAGTTGAAGATGCAGTGAGCTATGATCATGCCACTGTACTTCAGCCTGGGTTGACAGAGTGAGACTCTGTATCAAAACAAAAACAAACAAAAAAAACAACTCAAAGACAGATGAAACAAGATTGGCAAAACTTTGAATACTGTTGAAGCTAAGTAACGGCCAACTGGGATTACTATTCTGTTTTACATACTGTCATGTATATATCTGCATTTCCATACTAAAAAGTGGAAATAAAAAAGTTCTCCAAGCATTTTTATCTTACATTTAGAATCTCTATACACTGGGTGCCAGCAAGAATAGCAGTCTATCGCTTTTCCTCCCACTCACAAAGATGTCCTGGGCATTTCTAAACCCCTATTTGTAGAATAACTCTTAACCCTTACTCCTTAATTTCAACACATTTTTCAAGGCTTATTTCAAGTATTCTTAAAAGAGTCCTTTCTTGATTGCTTCAACTCCATAATTTTAGGATTCATGAAGCACTTATTTACTGTATTGTTATTACTTTTCACACAATATTTTTGTGCTCTGCTAACAATCTTCTATCATGCATCTATTATTTTTTCTTCCAAACTCTTTTATAACGAGGCATTTTCTCCAGTAGAAAGAATGCCATATTGACCTCTCTGAACTTGAGGTTTTTTATATGTAAAGTGGGAATAAGGATATTTGCTTTACCTTCTTCCCAGCAATATGAAGTTCAAATGTTATAAAGGATGAGAAAATGCATTTTCTCAACTATAATGCCTTGCACAGATACATTACACTACGTACTTGTTCAGAATTAGCTCTCAAGTACAACTACAAATACTCTGAAGCTCCTTAAAAATTGTTTTATAACTTTAGTTCACAATAATTCAAACTTCCAATAGAGTGGTTCTATGTACAAGTCCAACGACACCTGTTTTAAATAAATCACTAATTTTGCTAGAGGAGACAGAACCTATTACCCTAGTAAAAGAAATTTACTACAAATAATATATAGGAAAAACCCAGTAATGCTGGAGGAAGACAATACTCCATGCATATGCAAAAAGACAGGAAAACATGGCAGGTGGAATCTTCAAGTAGCATGTAAAGGTCAGACTTCAGGAATAGTGTTTATTCATGTAAGCAGTCTCTCAAAAGCAAGTAATGTCTAAACCCCTGTAATAGATAGAGCCAGATTTTCCTTTGGAGGTTTGGATTTAGAAAAACTTCACAATAAACTGTCTCTCTCTGTGTGTTTATAACATAAACATCTGACATAAATTCAAGTACTTGCACTGAAATCTCATGGCAACATTCGGTATAAAATTGTAGTCATCCGGAATGATTCTAAATATACTTAAATTTTTTTCCTAGCTCCAAATTAAATAGCAAATTTTCAAAACATCAAAAAGCTCAGAGACCCCTGGAGACTACATCCATTTAAACCACTTTGATAGCACTGATTAAACAAATATTGAGGGCTTAATATTCACTAGCAACCATCAGAGATACAAAGATAAGACATTGTCTCTGCCTTCAAGGAACTTACAATAATATAGTTTTCTTTCAATCAATAAACATTTGAGCACACAGTAAGCACCAGGCAGTGAGATACTGTACCAAATGCTGGAAATAAAAAAAAAAATAAAGTGATCCTTCTTCTTAAGAAACTGACAGGCAAACAAACAAGTGTAACAATAATTACAGTAGTGCCATCAGAGGTATGCACAGGAGCCTTCATAATAGTAGTCACATTTAAGCAAGTTTTAAAGAATGGCAATTTAACAAGTCCATGAAATAGAGAAGGCAAAGAGATGGAGAAAGTATTCCAGACAGAAAGCACACATGCAGTCAGAGATAACAACAACATGACACATTTAAGCACGTTTCTCTAAGCATGATCTACAGACAACCAGCAGCACAATTACCTGTAGTGCATGTTACTTTTCACAGCTCTACTTAAATGTAATGAACCAGAATGTTTAAAGATTGAGCTTAGAAATCTACATTTTAATAAACACCTTCAATTTTATGTTCACTGAAGTTTATGAAGAACAGACTGAAAAAGAATTACTAAAATTCAGAACAGTTAAAGGAGTGGAGGATGTGCCAGAGATGAGAATAGACAAGGACTAGTTCAAGAAGAACCCTGCGTATCCAGCTAAGAAATGAATATGATCTCTTATCCTGAAAAACTATACAGAGGGCCAGGCACAACAGCTCACGCCTGTAATCCCAGCACTTTGGGAGGCTGAGGCAGGAGGATCACTTAAGCTCAAGAGTTTGAGTCCAGCCTGGGCAATATAGTGAGACCCCATCTCAAAAAAAAAAAAAACCTAAAAAGAAAAACAAAAACCACACAGAGCCACTAATGGGTTGTCTCTCTCCCAAGCAAGTTAATGATGTAAGTGGAGTAGTAGTATGACAAAATAAAACTAAGAGCTTCAAATGTGAGGTTGGGTAATCTGTAAATAATTCTCCTAGATTCAGTAGGCTCAGGAGAAGCCCTGAAACTGATCAGAGCAGGTAAAAAGTACTACCTCTCCAAGACTCCTTCCATCATCCTCACTCACAAATAGGTAAATTTCCTCTGCTCAATCTAATTCTTCACTTTTCTGAAAAGCACTTGGCACTATGTCTAGTTTCAAAGTGATCCTCATGACTGTACAGCATCCAGAGTCCAAAGTGGTAACTTTTTTATTTAACAAAGAGATATTAAAATGTGCAACTTGCGGGCTGGGCGTGGTAGCTCACGCCTGTAATCCTAGCACTTTGGGAGGCCAAGGCAGGTGGATCACCTGAGGTCAGGAGATCGAGATCAAGCCTGACCAACACGGTGAAACCCTGACTCTACTAAAAATACAAAATTAGCCGGGCATGGTGGCGCATGCCTATAATCCCAGCTACTCGGGAGGCTGAGGGAAGAGAATCGCTTGAACCCAGGAAGCAGAGGTTGCAGTGAGCCGATTGCACCATTGCACTCCAGCCTGGGCAACAAGAGCAAAACTCCATCTCAAATAGATAGACAGACAGACAGATAGATAGTTAGATAGATAGATAGATAGATAGATAGATAGATAGATAGATAGATAGATAGATAGATAGATAGATAGAGCAACTTGCTTTTACAACAAATAATTCCCCAATTTTTTCCTTTTTTTTTTTCCTTGAGTTCCTTCAACTACAGAGCCAAGTGTCTTAATGATTTGCCTTCATTTTTTATGAGGTACAGAACACAGGGTACATCAACCATCATTAGGTTCATCTGATACAATGACCTGTGAAAATAAAAGACTTTGATGAATCTATCAATTACACTATCAACAAAAGTAATTCTTAATTCTCTGCAGCCTTTCTTTAAAAAAAAAAAAAAAAAAAACTTCGCAGCCTTTTTTTTTTTTTTTTTTTTTGAGACAGAGTCTTGCTCTGTCACCCAGGCTGGAGTGCAGTGATGTATCTCAGCTCACTACAAGCTCCACCTCCCGGGTTCAAGTGATTCTCGTGTCTCAGCCTCGTAGTAGCCGGGATTACAGGCATGCGCCACCATGCCCGGTAAGTTTTTGTATTTTTAGTAGAGACCAGGTATTGCCATGTTGGCCAGGCTGGTCTCAAGCTCCCGACCGCAGGTGATCTGCCCACCTTGGCTCACAAAGTGCTGAGATTACAGGCATGTGCCACCATGCCTCGCCTGTTTCTTTTTTTTTAAGAGAGAAGGCGTTACTCTGTCACCCAAGCTGGAGTGCAGTGGTGTGACCATAGCATCAAACTCCGGGGCTTGAGTGATCCTCCCATGTCAGCCTCCTGAGTAGATTACAGTCATAAGCCACTATGCCTGGCTAATTTTTAAAAAATTTTTTGTAGACAGCAGGGGTCTCACTATGTTGCCCAGGCTAGTTTCAAAAATCCTGGGCTCAAGAGATCCCCTCACCTTGATCTCTCAAAGTGCTGGGATTACAGGCATGAGCCACTGTGTGCCCAGCAAGAATCAGCTTCAAGTGCCTATCTTTGATCTATAGCACATTACTATAAATTCTGAAAAGCAATCTTTATATAGACTTTAGAGTTGAGAGAATAAAATTATTATATATTTTAAGTCCGTAAATTCTTATAACTATATGATCTGCAAACTAGATCTTTAATCCTTCATCAATTAAACAGTATGCAAAAAATTTCATAGTAAAAATACTATCACTCAAAAAATACCAGTACTTGTTAAAATTCTTTATACCGAATAATTTTACATCCCTTCTCTTCCTACGTTATGTCTCAATTTATTATATCATGGTCAGTAAACAATCACTTAGATAACATAGATATTAATAGTAAATTTCAATCTCCCTCTCATCACTATTTTAATTCTGCCAGTTTCCTAATGCCTTTAAAAAAATTTCCAGCTTCCCAAAACAGGTATTAACCAAAACCACTACTTAAAAAAACTTAGCATTCAATATACTGAAATCATGCCAATTTTTAAAGACTATTTATATATGAGGGACTTTTCGTTCAATTATACAGCACCATCAGGTGCTGTATTTTCGTACATCTTTCTACAATGAAGAGGCTATAAAATACGTTTAGCTTTAGTTCTATCTCTTCTTAACAACTGAAGTATAGTTAGGATATGGACATTCAATAATCCTTCTTAATATAATAAACTTCAGGGTTAACTATTAGATCTTCAAGCAATACAGGCTGGGTGCAGTGGCTCATGCCTGTAATCTCAGCACTTTGGGAAGCCAAGGTGGGCAGATCACCTGAGATCGGGTGTTCGAGACCAGTCTGGCGAACATAGTGAAACCCCATCTCTACTAAAAATACAAAAAAAAAAAAAAAAATTAGCTGGGTGTGGTGGTGCATAGCTGTAATCCCATTTACTTGGGAGGCTGAGGCAGGAGAATTGCTTGAACCCAGGATGCAGAAGTTGCAGTGAGCCAAAACTGCGCCACTGCACTCTAGCCTGGGCGACAGAGTGAGACTCTTTCTCAGAAATAAAAATAAAAAATAAATAAAAATAAAAAATGACCTTCAAGCAATCTGATTCATGACTCAATGCTTACTATATGCCAAACCCTGTGCTAGCCGTTGTAGATACAGTGATATTAGTGATAAAACAGACAAGACGTTTATAGTTATAAACCTTATGTTTTAGTAAAAATATAAAGCATGGCAGCAATGAAATAAAACAAGTATTTCAGATACTATTTTAGATCATGGAAGAGGGGAGGTCTCACTAGTATGTGATATTTGAGTTTAGCTAAGATTATGCCAAGAACATAAGAATGATCCAGGCAGAGGAAATCACGAGTACAAAGTCCCTAAGGCAGAAACAAATGTAAAATATTCAAAAGAATAACAACAAAAAATCAATATGGAAGTAATAGTGAGATAAGAGAATAGTGAGAAGAGATTAGGGAAGGAGGGCCTTATGGTCATAAAAAGTTAATATTTTAAGCAAAACAGAAAGTCACTGGAAGCTTTTTAAGTGGGAGAATTGTATGATCTGGTTTATGCTTCAGAAGAAGCATAGTAGCTTCTACAGAGAATAAATGATAGAAGGCAAAAGAGAAACATGGAGAGTATTCCACTCCAGTGTCTAGTCAAGAGATTACAAGGGCCTGGATGAGGACAACAGTAGAAATGGATAAAAGTGTACTGATTCAAAATATACTTTTGGCCAGGCGCGGCGGTTCATGCCTATAATCCCAGCACTTTGTGAGGTCAGGAGTTCGAGACCAGCCTGGCCAACACGATGAAATCCTGCTAAAAATATAAAAATTAGCTGGACGTGGTGGCGCACACCTGTAGTCCCATCTACTCTGGAGGCTGAGGCAGGAGAACTGCTTGAACCCAGGAGGCAGAGGTTGCAGTGAACCAATATCGTGCCACTGTACTCCAGCCTGGGTGACAGAGCAAGACTCCATTTCAAAACAAAACAAAACAAAAATATACTTTGAAGGAGGACCCAGTACAGACCAATAAATTAGACATGAGGGTTAAGGGGAAAGGACCAATCAACACTGACAGCTTAGAGTTTTAAGCAACTGGATAGAGATGTAGCCATTTAAAGAAATAGATGATGCAGGGGCAGTGGCTCACACCTGTAATCCCAGCACTTCGGTAGGCCGAGGCGGGCGTATCACCTGAGGTCGGGAGTTTGAGACCAGCCTGACCAACATGGAGAAACCCCGCCTCTAGTAAACATACAAAATTAGCTGCGCATGATGGCGCATGCCTGTAATCCCAGCTACTTGGGAAGCTGAGGCAGGAGAATCCCTTGAACCTCGAAAGCAGAGGTTGCAGTGAGCCAAGATCGTGCCATTGCACTCCAGCCTGGGCAACAAGAGTGAAACTCCATCTAAAAAAGGAAGGAAGGAAGGAAGGAAGGAAGAAAGGGAGGAAGGAAGGGAGGGAGGAAGAGAGGAAAGGAGGAAAGGAAGAAAGAAAGAGAGAAAGAAAAAAGAAAGAAAGAAAGAAAAAGAAAGAAAGAAGGAAAGAAAGAAATAGATGAGGCCTGGTGCTGTGACTCATGCCTGTAAATCCAGCACTTTGGGAGGCCGAGGCAGGTGGATCACTTGAGGCCAGGAGTTTGAGACCAGCCTGGCCAACATGGTGAAATCCCATCTCGAATAAAAATAAAAAAATTAGCCAGGCTTGGTGGCCACCTGTAATCTCAGCTACTCGGGAGGCTGAGGCACAAGGCTCACTTGAATCCTTAAGGTGGAGATTGCAGTGAGCTGAGATCATGCCACTGCACTCCAGCCTGGGTGACAGAGCAAGAGTCTGTCGAAAGAAAGAAAGAAAGAAAGAAAGAAAGAAAGAAAGAAAGAAAGAAAGAAAGAAAGAAAGAAAGAAAGAAAGAAAGAAAGAAAGAAAGAAAGACAGACAGAAAGAGAGAAAGAGAAAGAAAGAAAGAAAGAAAGAAAGAAAGAAAGAAAGAAAGAAAGAAAGAAAAAAGAAAAAAGAAAAGAAAAGGAAAAAAAATAGATGAGCCTAAAAAATAACCAAAAGTAGATATTTGGGGGCAGAAGAACATCAAGAATTCCAAGTGAAGCTCTCAACTCGGGTATACAAGTCTGGAGCTTAGGAAGATTTGACTGGACATAAAAAATTGAGGGTAACCACACATAGAGATTATATTTAAAGCCAGGTAATAACCTAAAAACCAAGTTTTTTAAAAGGAGAGGGGACTGCAGTTGAGTCTTAGACATTTAAAGCACCTGGGCAGAACAGAATAAGCCAGGAAAAAATGACCAATAGTGGTTAGTTAAGTGTGGTACCTAGAAATCCAAAGTTGAACCTTTCTAGTACGAAGAAAGAGAAGGGATGATTATTTACATCAAATCTGAAAAAATGTATATAAATTATAGAAGACTACCAATTAGTTTGACAACACAGGAGGTTATAGTAGTGTTGTGCAACCTGATAATGAATATAAACAGCTTTCTCAAGGAGTTTTGCTCTTAAGAGGATTAGAGAAATGAAATAATAAAAAAGGGAAATAATTCTGTTATATTTACATGTGATAGGAATGATCTAATAGAGAAACTGAAGATGCAACAGACATGGGATGACTGCAGGCAAGAGGGAAGAATGAAGATTCTGAAAAGGTGAGAAGGGGTAAGATCCAGAGGGCAAGTGGAGGAACAGGACTCTAATTTTTTTAACAGTGACATTTTTCTTTTTTCTGTATCTTTTTTGAGACGGAGTTTCGCTCTTGTCGCCCAGGCTGGAGTGCAGTGGCATGATCTCAGCTCACTGCAACCTCTGCCTCCCGAGTTCAAGCAATTCTCCTGCGTCTGCCTCCGAGTAGCTGGGATTACAGGCGCCCGCCACCACACCCAGCTAATTTTTTGTATTTTTAGTAGAGATGGGGTTTTGCCATGTTCAGCAGGCTGGTCTCGAATTCCTGATCTCAGGTGATCTGCCCACCTCAGCCTCCCAAAGTGCTGGGATTATAGGCGTGAGCCACCGCGCTTGGCCATTTTTCTGTTTTGTAAGAGAAAAAACAGAATTTGAATATAAATACAAAATTTTAGATTTGAAGTTGTGTCCCCAGGACCCAAAACAGTAGCTGGCATATAACAAGCCCTCAATAAATATTTACTAATTTAGAGCACTGAATTAGTTTTTTTTTTTTTTTTTGAGACAGGGTCTCACTTTGTCACCCAGGCTAGAATGTAGTGGTGTGATCTTGGCTCACTGCAGCCTAGACCTCCCAGGCTCAAGCGATCATCCCACCTCAGCTCAAGTAGCTGGGACTACGGGCACAAGCAACCACATTTGGCTAACTGTGGTATTTTTTTTTGTACAGATGGGGTTTCATCATGTTGCCAAGGCCAGTCTTGAATTCTTGGGCTCAAGCAACTGGCCAGCCTCAGCCTCCCAAAGTGCTAAGAATACAGGCGTGAGCCACCACGCCTGGCCAGCACTTATTTCACTTAAAATCTTAACTTCTTATGGCCCCTAGGCCCTATTCCTCTCATCTCTTCTTAATATTCTTCCCTTGGTCTATTACTCCCATGTTTGATATTTTTTCCCTGTTCTTTAGGACAATCTAAATTTGTTCCTGCCTTGGAGCTTGTGTACTTGCTGTTCCCTCTACCTAATTATATTTAAAGAAAGTCATACCATTGAAATAGTACTTGCTTAAGCCAATAAAATCAGAGAAAAAATAGTACTCTTCGTTGGAAACAGTACATTATCAAGATTCCTTTGCTCTAAATAAGTGGTAGGCAAACTAGAACCCTGGGTCAAATCCAGCCTGCTTCCTGATTCTGTAGACAAAGTGTTATCGGAACACTGTCATGTCCATTCATTTACACACAGTCTGCTTTACAGCGGCAAGACCAGAGCTGAGTAGTTACAACAGAAACCATATCATTGCAAGTCTTAAATATTTACTCTTTAGCCCTTTACAGGAAAGTTCTGCTGATCCTTGCTCTAAATTTAATTCTAAATTCCAAAATAATTAGGCAAGTAAAAGAGGATTTTCAATAACACACACGTATTTTTTTAACAATCAGGAACCAAATTAAATTTAAAAATGAGAAAATGTATGGAGAAACTGAGCTAGCTATAAAATCTAGTGTTAAATGTCACATGTTGACCCAGGTTTTTAAAACTCTATCCCCTTAAATAATCAAATTTTAAAGTCACAATAGGGGTTTTTTTAAAACTCAGTATTTAATCCTTCATTTGGCTGAATAAAATTATCATGAGATTTCCTGGTATTAAAAAATGAGGATTTTGGCCAGGCACGGGGGCTCATGCCTATAATCTCAGCACGTTGGGAGGCCAAGGCAGACAGATCACTTGAGCCCATGAGTTCAAGACTAGCCTGGACAACATGACGAAACCCTATCTCTACAAAAAAACACAAAATTAGCCAAGTGTGGTGGTGTGTACCTGTAGTTCCAGCTACTCGGGGTGCTGTGGTAGGAGGACTGCTTGGGTCTGGGAGGTGGAGGCTTCAGTGACCCATGATCACACTACTGTACTCCAGTCTGTGCGACCTTGAGGACCTTTTCTGAGTCCCTATCCACCCCCCTAAAAAAAGGATTTCACACAATTGTCTACCATAGCTGCTGAAACAAACGGCATTTCCATTTCCTTTTCTTTTTCCTAAGAGCAGTTATTGTCTTGTGCAAGCTCTTAGAATCCTTGGGAATGTTTACGGTAGGAGAAGGGTTAAAAGTGTTCTAAGCCCTTCACTTCCATTTCAACCAGAGTTGTTTTCCTTTTATCTGTTTTACATATTTTGTTTTTGCAGAAGTATTTGAAAAGCACAGGTAGTCATAAATTCAGCCAATAGCTAACAGCACTGCTTTAGTGAGAAAAAGCAAGACATGGATCTAAAATAGACCAGGAATATCACCCTAGTTCTGATAACTTACAATCCGTGACTTCAGGGAAGTTAGTTAACCCTTCTGAACCTTTGCTTTCACATCTTTGAGAAGAAGTTAACATTGGACTCACAGTATAAAAATAATGCAGTAACACATGTAAAACATTTACCTGGCACAGCAGCGCTCAACAAATTGTAATTCACTCCTTCTTCTCTTACTATTAAGTTGAACAATACGGAATTACTGATACCAGACCAATTCTGACCTATAAAAATGGCATTCATATAGTTCAACTTAATCCTGCAAAAATCAGCTGTGCAGACAAGAGTTACCAGAGGGTAGAAAGGCCGCCTTACAAGGGTGGCCCTTGGCTGGCATTTGGGAATTTAGCTGGTAAACAGTTCCCTACATTGATAAGAAACTTTCCTCAAATGATAAGGGCAGCTTACTCTGCCTACACTGTTTATACAAACAATATGGTTTATGTTGTATACTTATTTTCTTTCTGGGAGTCTGGAATTTTGGTACATTCTAGGCAGATGCCTACGTGCCATCCCTCAAGAAAAACTTTGGGCACTGAGTCTCTAATGAGCTTCCTTGGTAGACAACATTTCACATGTGTTGTCACAATTCATTGCTGAAGAAATTAAGTGCATCCTATGTGCCTCAATGGGGAAAAGCCTCATAGAATTTTGCACCTGCTTTCCTCCAGGTTTCACCCCATGTACCTTTTCCCTTTGCTGATTTCGCTTTGGATTCTTTTGCTGTAACAAATCTTAGCCATAAGTACAACTACATTCTGGATCCTGTGAGTCCTTCCAGCAAATCTTTGAGCCTGTGGATGGTCTTGGGATCATATTTGACACATCAACTTTTAAAATACAACTATTTTAATGGCAATTTTGTTAAACTGTATTGTACATAGTCCTAACTTCTCAGAATATATTACATAAAATTAGATGGCAAGGTAAATTTTGATGTATTTACACGCTATCATAATGTGACACTCTCAAGGGTTAAATTCTATAAACCTACTTTCTCCTATACTAAATGTCCCAAATTGCCAGGGTATTGACTTCTTCTGAGTAGACACAAACTTTCAGGAATGCAATCTGGCAACATATATCAGTAGCCTTTAAAAAGATCTTGCATTCCATTTGACCTAGTAATTCTAGATCACATTTATTCTAAGTAAATCATTAAAGACATGTACAAAAATTATGCCAAAATGCTAATTTCACTGCAATATTTGGCTCAAACAACTTACATATTCAATGAGACTGATTAAAACTTAATTTTGGTATACCTCTAGACTGGAATACCATGAAACCATTCAAACAGGAGTTTGAAGAAAGAAAGGAAGAAAAAAAGAAAGCCTTTGCATACTATTAGAAGGAGTCTGAATTTAGACTTAAAGGCAACAAAGAAGCAGTGATGTAAAAACCTGGGAAAATTAAATGACTTATGTGTTTTTAGAAAAATTATGGCTTATGTGTATTGCTGTCTTTGAGTGAAAAATAGAATATATGAATAAGAGGGCTTTTTTGGTGTGAATTTATTAGAGAGGATGAGGGAAAGAAGAGAATTAGTGTAGTACTAATTTTATTACGTTTGAACTACTCACAGAACATCTAAGTGGTCTAGTAATGCAGAGGGCTATGTGAGTAGAGCCCAAGAGAGAATTAGGTTAAGGATGACTTGGAAGTCACGAGCATGCAAAAACAGTGAAAGCTATAGAAGTAGATGACATCTCCAGGACAGTTTAAAAAGTAAGGAAGTACAGATCCCTAGAAAACACAAATATTTAAGAAAAAGAAGAAACATTTAAAAAGGAGATCATGCCATAAAAAGAAAAGCAGGTGGAAAAAGAGTTCGACGATTCCTCAAAATGTTAAATGTGGAATTATGTTATGACCTAGCAATTCCACTCCTAGCTATAAAACCAAAAGAATTTAAAACAGGGAGTCAAACAGATACCTGTATACCAATGTTCATAGCAGTACTATTTCCAATAGCCAAAAGGTAGGAACAACCCAAGTGTACGTCAAGAGATGAATGGATAAGCAAAATATAGTACATCTATACAACGGACTATTATTCAGCCATAAAAAGGAATGGAATTCTGGTATATGCTATAACATGGTTGAATCCTGAAAACATTATGCTAAGTAAAATAAGCCAGACATAAGAGAATAAGTATTTTATAATTCCACTTATATGAGGTATCTAGAATAGGCAAATAAAGATAGAAACTACAATAGAGGTTATGAGGTACTAGGAGAAGGGGAAAGAAGGAGTTATTTAGTGAATGCGGAGTTTCTATTTGGGATGATAAAGTTTGAAAACAGTAGTGATGGCTGCACAACACTGTGAATGTACTTACTGCCACCGAATTGTTCACTTAAAAATGGTTAACACGATAAATGTTGTATCTATTTTACCACAACTTAAAAGTATATATTTTCACTAAAGCCAAAGGTAAAGAGAGTCAATAGTATCAAATTCTGCTGCAAGATCGGGCAATGTAAGAAGATCTGAGAACTAGGCATGGGCCTTAATGTGATGGTAGCATGGTCACTGTAATAACTAAATTATACATAGCAGGTGGAAGAATTAATAAAAGGAAGAACACCATAAGGATTTGGACATCTGAATGGACCTACATTTTAGACCGTGCCCAATTACAGGAATTAGAGGAACAGATAAAATTGACAAAGGGTCAAGACTTAATCCAAATGAGTCACCCAGGCCCTACCTTTGACCCCTTCAGGTGATACTGGGAGCCTGGAGAAGGTGAAATGCTGCTCCTAAGCCTTGGTAAGTAAAGCAGGTAGAACAAATAGTGTGGTAAGGCTGGTTTGCATCTGGCTCCAAGGAGTATCAGGGTGTGGTTTCCTTTCCCTCAGAGATATCAAAGACTGAAAGTAGCATTCTCCTGGCCTAGAATCGGTGATAGTGGATCTTCAGAGGGCAATTTATTGACTCCCCCAACAACACTGTCACAAAACTACTGGTAGATCAGCTACTGCGTCCTGCCTGGTATGGGATTGAGTGCAGTGGGACTGGAATTATTCTTGGAAATAGGGTCACTGCTGCTCCAAACTGATAATCAGGCACTATCCTAGGAGGTATTTTATAGAGCAGATAATCCAATCTCCAGTTTTACAGACCAGGAGATGACTGATCTAAGTGTCACAAACCCTACATCCAAGTCCTACCTCTACCACTAAAGTCACTATATATCCTTGGGACATGCCACGTAACTACTCTGGGGTCTCAGTGCCCATATCTGTAAAATAAACTAACTCTTAATTCTAAGTCAACATGGTATTATAATAGCAAAGAAAAAATACCTTAAAGTCCCTAAATTGGTCTAGCATTTTTCCCATCAAACTGCATTGTCCCTACTATCCCTGTGAAATTTACCAGAGTACTATTTATGACTGTTGATTATTTACTTAATGAAGCAAACAGCCTATATTACAAAATGGTACTAGATATTATTTTAGACTAGAGTTACCCAAAGCCTAAATTCTGGTAGTCCTAAATTTATACCACTTTAATTTTCATTGCTTCACTAACTTTACAAATATAGAGAACATTTTTGGTCATCAGAAGTAGAATTATTTTGTTTTACTTTTTTGAGACAGGGTCTTGCTCTGTCACCCAGGCTGGAATGCAGTGGTGCGATCATGGCTCACTGCAGCCTGGAACTCCTGGGCTCAAGTGATCCTCCCACCTCAGCCTCCCAAGCAGCTGGGACTACAGGCATGCGCCGCCATGCCCAGCTAATTTTTTAAAAATTTTTATTTTGTAGAGACAGGGTCTCATTGTATTACCCAGGCTGGTCTCAAACTGCTGGGCTCAAGCGATCTGCCTGCCTCAGCCTCCCAAAGCACTGGAATTACAGGTATAAGCCACCGACCGCACTGAGCTGAATTATTTATGTAATATTTCTATTCTTAAAAATGAAAAAAGGCTATTTCCAAATGTGTTGTAATTCTAAATTAACATCAAAAACTTTAAAGGAAGAACAACCACTACTCTGTTTGCAATAATCTATTTGATATTGCCACATTTTTCTGGAACCACTTTACAAATTTAAAATCTTATTTGTTTTATACCAAAATGTCCTTATTCATTAAAAAATCATCACAAATTATCACCTAAGCCACATCATATATTATTAGTGCAGAAATTTAAGTAAGTTAGAACTGAAAATCTAAAAAGCGAAAAATGCCAATCATTAAATTGAGGAGGCATTTAGAGAAAAAGAACAGTTTAGAATGATGGAATAAATAAGCTCTAATTCCTCAGAAACTGGACTTAAAGGATGTTCCTCTTCCCAATTAAAAATTTAATTTCTTCTGTGTATAAACTCTCAAACTGCAAGTGGGTTTTGATGAGAAGCTCATACCAGCATCTTAGATCTTAGGTAAAACCTCTAATTTTCCCTTATGAGTGTTAAGACCTCCGATAACATACATTTCAATAATATAACCACAGCCAGTGTATGTTATTGAAGGCATAACATGAATAGGTTATACTAATTGTTATATTAATAGGTGTAAAAAATCTCCATGACTTCTCAATATACTCCTTCAGATTTGCGATCAAAATCTGTCCATTTCTTTTCTCTCTCTTACAATCTATTATTTTTAAATATCTGTATGAAAATACGTAAGAAATTTAAAAATAAAGAGCAAATGAAGTTTGGTATGACAATTGTCCTCAGTTCATCATATGTGGCATTTCACTTCATTTTACTCCTTTATTAACTAAATGTGACTCTTCTGACCTATGTGGCAGCATGAATCTGGAGCCAAGCAACTCTGGGTTCAAACCTAACTCTACCTTTTATTAATTATGTGGCCATAGGCAAATGTGTTAATCTCCTTGAGCTGCATTTCTTATAAAATGAAAATAATACCTGCCTTTTTGCTGGGATGATTAAGATATTTTATATAAAACACATTGCTCAAAGTAGGGGAGCTGCTTAACACTTACAGAACATTACATGAATACAATGAGCTCTGTATGTATTACAAGTGAAAAAAATTATAAGAAAAAATTGTTTATGATTAAGTACGAAACAAATGAAAAATTCAGCATCACCCTAAGAACAGCTGTAAACATGGCTGGGCATGGTGGTTCATGCCTGTAATCCCAGCACTTTGGGGGGCCAAGGTGGGCAGATCGTTTGAGCCCAGGAGTTCGAGGCCAGCCTGGTCAATGTGGTGAAACCCTGTCTCTACTAAAAATACAAAAATTAGCTGGGTGTGGTGGCGTGCACCTGTAATCCCAGCTACTCAGGAGGCTAAGACATGAGAATCCCTTGAGCCTGGAGGTTTCAGTGAGCTGAGACTGCCCTACTGCACTCCAGCCTGGATGACAGAGCGAGACTCTGTCACAAAACAAACAAACAACAAAAAAAGAACAGTTGTAAACAATGCAAGGACAGTACTTTAAAGCAGGCTTTTGAATACAAAAACAAAGCCACACTTAAATGAAAGCACCTCCAATTAGTACAAACAAATCAACACTCACTTTAAAAGCAGCAGAAAAAAAAATAGTTTCTTCATAATCGATTAAGTGTCAAGAAATCACAAGCAAAAATGTTAAGCACTGGGTGAAAAAAGAACAAGTAAAAAGTTTCTGAAAATGTTTCATTATATACAAAATATTTTAGAATCTTCAATCATACAAATTCAAACTAAAAATACCCGAGCACCGGCTGAGCGCAGTGGTTCATGCCTGTAATCCCAACACTTTGGGAGTCCGAGGAGAGTGGATCACAAGGTCAGGAGTTCGAGACCAGCCTAGCCAAAAATGATGAAACCCCATCTCTACTAAAAACACAAAAATTAGCTGGGCGTGGTGACACACGCCTGTAATACAGCTACTCGGGAGGCTGAGGCAGGAGAATTGCTTGAACCCGGGAGGCAGAGGTCGCAATGAGCTGAGATAGAGCCACTGCATTCCAGCCTGGGAGACACAGCAAAACTCCATCTGTTGCTGGGGGTGGGAGGAACCCAAGCACCAACAAATTAATGACTCCTGTCAGCAGGTGGCTCTAGTGACACTGGAATAACAATATCAAATACTATAGGAAAATATAGTTGGTAAAAAATGTATCGCTTCTCAGAAATTTGGAGTCAAAAAAAGTCATGTCAATACTTCAATCCAATAATGAATATTAGTGGTAATGCTATTTAAAAGGAAAACAAAGTTAGCAATCACGTTCTCAGTGTTTGAGAAAGAAAGGTAACTTCGCTTTTTTTTTTTTTACTTTAAAAAATGGCTAGGAAAGAAGAAATTTAATATTTTCCACTTATACTTCTTCCTACTATCTAGCTCCAGAAGGGTTTTTTTTTTTTTTTTTTTTTTTTGCTTATGTAACCAATTTAAATACTTACTCTGAACCTGCAGCCATTTCCAAGTATGACGTCTCTGCTGTATCAACCCCCAATGGGATCACTATGCTCATGACGTTCGCCTCTGGTAAATTCGATTACTATGGAGTCCTATGCATTGGTATCCAAAACACTGGGGCATGCCAGCCACAGTGCTCATTGCAAACATCTAAGTGCATCCACAAACCCTGTTTAAAAGAAAAGGAGACAAAAAAGCAATAGTCACACTATAACAGTAAGTAAAATAACATGAAGAAAACATTCTTTATTAAAATCTCAATATAAATTGAAATTTGCTTAGAGTCTCTCTCATTAATTTTTCTGGAATTGAGTTATGTGATCATGATCAAAAGAAAAGTTTCTAAATCACAATCTTTCTGAGGGAATGAATTTAGAATGCCACAAGAAGATTACTAAGGCATATTTAATGAAGAACCAAAAATTATTCATTTTAAAAGATAAAATGTAATTTCTTATAGTGCCAGTATGCAAAAATAAGTCTTCTTTGTTCAGTGAGTGATCTAACAATATACTACCAAATACTGAGTACTTACTATGGACTAAGCACCATAATCAGCTTTTTTACATGGATGGTCTATTTAATCCTCCTAATTCTAAGGTAGGTATCTCCATTTTACCACTGAGGAAAAGAAAACCAAAACAGGCTAATACCGAAAAGCACTGTGTAATTGTCTATTATTGTATATTTTCATATTATAATAATTAGCAATCTGGTAGCTCTCCTCCAGCAACACATGGTTTAAAAATAACTTAATCAAGGCTACTCCACTTAAGAGATGAACCCAGGATCTGAACCAATTCTACTCTACTGTTTGTATGTAAGGGAAACTATGTTATTTGTAATGAATTTGATTACTGTACAGTAGTTGTCATTTTCTATAACAGGTAAATCTAGGTATACTGTTGAAGGAGTTCTCTTTTTCTTCCATTAATACTGTTCAGTTATTAAAGAGTTAATACTCCCTAATTCAATTAGTAGAAAAAACTAATGAAGTTTTTTTTTAAACAAATTTACAATAGCAACTAAAAGATACTTAGCTTCAACATCAATTTTTCTAATTTAAATTCACTACATAACAGTGGCTACAGGTATGTTTATAAAATATCTACTCAAAGTCTTTTCAAAAATTATACAGGTGCAACTCAGGAACAAAACCAATATAGATAATCCTACAAATTAGAAAACAGCAACAGTCATTATCCTTGTCTCTGTAATGTAATACCTGAAATATTGAAAAGCAGTGTGCAATTGTCTATTACTGTATATTTTTATCTTATAATAATTAGTAATCTGGTAGCTCTCTCCCAGTTACACACAGTTTAAAAGTTCAAGGCTAGTTTTCTTGGAGAATTCAAACCACTATTAACATGTTATTAACCCGCTTTGGTAATCTTCCCCCATAATGTATGAACTCACAATCTGTATAATCTGTGAAACAGGAATTAACCTAAATAGATATTTTCAAATGTAACTAAATATTACAGGCAGATATAAGAATTGCTACTTGAATAAACACTGTTTTTTATGTTAGACTCACAAAAGTCTTGTATTTTAGGTATATACTATATTTAGTGGTATACTTATTTACCAGAGGCAAACATTGAAAGGAAATCAAGTCATTATTAAAGTCTTTTAAGTACTGAGTGATATTTCTAATCTAAAATAATCTACTTAGGTACTTATTTACTAGTACATCCCTTTTTATATAAATATGCCATCCTCAGTACACACCACACTTGAGATGTTTCAGTAAAGAGCTTGCCACAAACCTCCTTCAGACAATGACTTCTATTTGTGCTATTGCTGCTTGTCTTCCAAACTGCACAGTGCCTGGGACATAACAGCATTCTACAAAGAATTGGTGAATGCATTAGAGAACTTGAGATGAAACTGCAGCTCTGGCTTAATTAACTAAATGAACTATCACCCTTATAATCAAGTGTCATTAAAAACGACCACATGACATCCCCATAACTGCCTTTCCCTAAAAACACAAAAGTTTATCCTCAGGACAAAGATACATCATCACATCTGAAACAGAACTGCAGACTCTGAATTTGATTCAACAGGAAAAGCAGATCTCAGTAATTTACTCACGAGAGGTCAGAAGACAAGAGGTCATATGTATTAAGACATTAAGGCAAGTATTTCACTATTTTCATTAATATAAAAAATCTTATAATGAGAAAACTCGCATTGCTTAAAAATGTTGTTGATATTTAATAAAATGATGAATTCGTTAGGGTCAAATCATAGTTTTTTTAAAAAGGGAAAGCCAATGTAGTAAGCAGAAAAGATGTGACCTTTAACACAGTGAGTTTAAAAAACAGTCAAAAATTGGCCGGGCATGGTGGCTCAAGCCTGTAATCCCAGCACTTTGGGAGGCCGAGGCGGGTGGATCATGAGGTTAGGAGATTGAGACCATCCTGGCCAACATGGTGAAACTCTGTCTCTATTAAAAATACAAAAATTACCTGGGCTTGGTGGCATGTGCCTGTAATCCCAGCTACTCAGGACGCTGAGGCAGGAGAATCGCTTGAACTAGGGAGTCAGAGGCTGCAGTGAGCTGAGATCGCGCCACTGCACTCCAGCCTGATGACAGAGCGAGACTCCGTCTCAAAAAAAAAAAAAAAAGTTATAAATAAAGGGAAAAGGTTTTTAACACAACCTTAACAATTAACACAATGTTTCACATCTTATGTGTGAATCAAAAAACTGGTCATCCAGCTGACAAGTAAAATATGTACAAAACACATTGAGAATAAATGGCAGCCATTAAAGAAATAATAGAAAAGGAAATACCATGAGATGTCTGGTAAATCTGAGGTCCAAGAAAGAATAAATGTCTTCACAAAACCTGCTTATCCAGAATAGACCTAGAAACCAAGTGAACATAGGAGTTTTGAGCTATTTTTAAATGGCATAAAATTACAATTACTTCTAACTAAGATGGTACCTAAAACCAAAGTGACTCACACAAAGCAGCCAATTCTTAAAAGGATAAAATTTACTCTTCCCTTTTTACACAAATGAATGTAAACACAAGTAAAGGCAACAATCAAAGTTAAATACTAAATCAAACTGGAAAAAGAAACACTGGGATACAATATGAAATTTAATATTTAAAAATTTTTAAAAATAACTGAAAAATATTAAATTTTAATACAATATTAAAAACAGATTTAGCAAAGGCAACAATACCAAAACAAAAACAATAAAAACAAACAAGACTCTCAAGTAGGAAAAATGAAGTAAAAGGCAAAAAAAGCAATTAAAGTAGAAAACAGTTTATCAGAAAAACTGGAAGACTGAAGCTGCCTTTAAGACCATGTTAAAATAAACAGAAAACAACTGGGCACAGTGGCTCACACCTGTAATCCCTGCACTTTGAGCAGCTGAGGCAGGCAGACTACTTGAGCCCAGGAGTTCAGGAACAGCCTGGGCAACATAGTGAGACATTATCCCTACAAAAAATACAAAAACTAGCTGGATGTGGTGATGCACACCTGTAGTCCCAGTTACTTGGGAGGCTGAGATGGGAGGATTGTTTGAGCCCAGGAGGTCAAGGCTGCAGTGAGCCATGATTGCACAACTGCACTCCAGCCTGGCTGACAGAGGGAGACCCTGTCTTAAAAAAAACAAAAAAAAAGAAAAAAGTAACACTTTAAAGATTAATATGATACACAAAAGGCAGAAAGAATAAAAAATATGAGGAAAAATATTTTTCTAAAATTACAAATAAAAGAGCCCAATATAACAATCTCTTTGAGGAAAGAGCCATTTATTATATTTCTGTCCTTTATAAGCACCTGGCACAGTGCTCAATAAATATTTTAAATTAATGTATATATTTTGGATGTGTATCACTAAGAGACTAAGTAGGTAAATTTTTGGCTTAATTACTAATGGAAATAATTAAAGAAACTTGAAAGAAATTTTGAGGAGACATGTAACTGAGACTGGAAATTAAACAGCCCTTATTAGTCATTTAACATTTAATTTACAGCAGCTGACTAAGGTAAAATGAAAAGAATACTAGTCAATCAGATCCATTCCAAGTTACGACCTATGAATGCTTGGGCAAGTCATTTCACTGCTCTGACTTTCAACTATAAATGGAAGTTGATTAGGCTGATGATCTTACAATTACATTAACAGATTATTCCAAATAATCAAAACAACAGAATTTTAGATTCTGAAAAACTATAAAATATAAATTTGATAACAAAATGAATATGCATTTCTACAACTGAGCTAGCATTACTACCAGATAGTGCTCTAGAAGCACTTATCTGATACTCAAACTTCCCCAACTAGTGGTTATAATAATAATGATAGCAAATTCTGAGTGCTTACAATGCTTAATCTCCACAATAAACCTATGGTATAGGTGCATTTATTATCCTCATTTTACAATGAGGTAGAGAGGTTAAACTTGTCCAAAGTTCATAACCAATAAATAGCCAAATCAAGATCTGAACCCTTGTGGTCTGATTCCAGAGCCTACACATCAGTATGCCTGAAATTAAAAACTGCCAGATGGCCGAGAGCTGTGGCTCACACTTGTAATCCCAGCACTTTGGGAGGCCTAGGCGGGTGGGTCACCTGAGGTAAGGAATTCAAGACCAGCCCGGCCAACATGGTGTAACCGTGTCCCTACTAAAAATACAAAAATTAGCTGGGTGTGGATACACCTGTAATCCCATCTACTTGGGAGGCTGAGGCACGAGAATCGCTTGAACCCAGGAGACAGAGGTTGCAGTGAGCCAAGATTGCTCCACTGCACTCCAGCCCGGGTGACAGCCTCTGCCAAAAAAAAAAAAAACAAAAAAAAACAAAAAGAACAACAACAACAAAAAACCCTGCCACATGATAGGTAAAATAAATAATCTAGAATTCACAATTAAGGAAGAAAAAATTGACAGCTGCCTCTCTCAAAAAGGGAAATTAAATACTTAAGTATCTCACTCCAGAACATCTGAATTGCATTTCCTTTGATTATTAAATGAAACTGCACTAACAAAACCGACCTTGCTCCTCCCTCAAACCTGATCCAGTTAACAAATTTACATTTAATCTGTAACAATGCATTAAAACACCACAAACGTGGGCAAATACAGTCTCAAAGACTAAAATTTGTGTTTATGGCCGAGTGTGGTGGCTCACACCTGTAATCCCAGCACTTTGGGAGGCCAAAGTGGGTGGATCACCTGAGGTCAGAAGTTCGAGACCAGCCTGGCCAACATGGTGAAACCCCACCTCTACTAGAAATACAAAATTAGCCGGGCACGGTGGCACATGCCTGTAGTCCTGGCTACTCAGGAGGCTGAGGCAGGAGAATCACCTGAACTGCACAACCTGGGTGACAAGAGCAAAACTCTCTGTCTCAAAATAAATAAATAAATAAATAAATAAATAAATAAAGCAAGAAAATAAAATTAAATGGAACACTACTCAGCAATATAAAGGAACAAACTATCAATACAGGCAACAACTTGGGTGAATCCAAGGTAATTATGCTGAGTGAAAAAAAAAAAAGCCGATCTTGGCTGGGCACAGTGGCTCACACTTGTAATCCCAGCACTTTGGGAGGCTGAGGCAGGTGGATAATTTGAGGTCAGGAGTTCGATACCAGTCTGGCCAAGATGATGAAACCCCATCTCTACTAACAATAAAAAAAATTAGGCCAGGCACAGTGGCTCACGCCTGTAATCCCAGCACTTTGGGAGGCCAAGGCAGGCAGATCACGAGGTCAGGAGATCGAGACCATCCTGGCTAACACGGTGAAACCCCGTTTCTACTAAAAATACAAAAAAAAAAAAAAAAAAAAAATTAGCCAGGCGTGGTGGCGGGAGCCTGTAGTCCCAGCTACTTGGGAGGCTGAGGCAGGAGAATGGCGTGAACCCGGGAGGCGGAGCTTGCAGTGAGCCAAGATCGTGCCACTGCACCCCAGCCTGGGCAACACGGCAAGACTCAGTCTCAAAAAAAAAAAAAAAAAATTAGCCAGGTGTGGTGGTGGGCACCTGTAATCTCAGCTAATCAGGAGACTGAGGCACAAGAATTGCTTGAACTTGGGAGGAAGAGGTTGCAGTGAGCCAGGATTGCACCACTGCACTCCAGACTGGGTGACAAAGCCAAAACTCCATCCCCCCACCCCCCCACCCCCCCAAAAAAAGCCAACCTCAAAAAGTTACATACTATTTAACTCCATTTATATAACATTCTTAAAGTAATAAATTACAGAAATGGAGGTTATTCAAAAGGAAAGGGGTAGAGAAAGATAGGTATGGTTACATAGGAGAACAATATTAAGGATCCTTGTAGTGATAAAATTGTTCTATACCTTAACTGTGGTGGTGGGTACAGGTACCCACACATGTGATCATAATGCACAGAACTAAATCTAGACAAACAAATGAGTGCAAATACAACTGGGAAGCCTGAATAAAAGGAGAAGATTGTATCAATGTCAATATTCTGGTCTTGGCCAGGTGTGTTGGCTCACGTCTGTAATTTCAGCACTTTGGGAGGCTGAGGCAGAAGGATCACGTGAGACCAGGAGTTTCAGAACAGCCTGGGCTACAGAGTGTGACCCAAACTCCACAAAAATAAAAAAATTAGCTGGGCATGGTGGTGCAAGCCTGTAGTCCTAACTATTCAGGAGATTGAGGTAGGAGGATCGTCTGAGCCTAGGAGTTTGAGATTACAGCAAGCTGTGATCATACTACTCTCCAACCTGGGCAACAAAGGGAGACCCTGTCTCTTAAAACACACACACACACACACACACACTAGTCAGGACATTGTACCACAATTTTACAAGACGTTACCATTGAGGGAAACTGCGTACTATGGTTTGAATAAGATTTGTCCCTGCCAAAACTCATGTTGAAACCTTAATTTCTAGTGAAGCAAGGTTACGATGTGGAGCCTTTAAGAGGTAGGGCCTTGAACAGGAGGTGTCTGGATCATGAGGGCCCCAACTTTGTGGGTGGCTCTTGTGGTAGTGAGAGCATTATCTCTGGCAAGACTGGATTAGTTCTCTGAGGAATAGATTCGTTCCTGAGAGAGTGGGTTGTTAAAAATTTTAGCCAGAACACCCTTTGAGTTCTGCTTTTTCACACGTGCCCATTTCCCTTTTGATTTTCCTCCATGTTGTGATGCCACCATGCTTCTTGAACTTCCCAGCCTGCAGAGCAGTGAACTAAAAAACCCTTTGGGCCGGGCGCAGTAGCTCACACCTGTAATCCCAGCACTTTGGGAGGCCGAGGCGGGCGGATCACAAGGTCAGGAGATCGAGACCACCCTGGCTAACACGGCGAAACCCCGTCTTTACTAAAAATACAAAAAAATTAGCCAGGCGTGGTGGCGGGCGTCTGTAGTCCCAGCTACGCAGGAGGCTGAGGCCGAAGAATGGCATGAACCCAGGAGGTGGAGCTTGCAGTGGGCCGAGATCACGCCACTGCACTCCAGCCTGGGCGACACAGCAAGACTCCGTCTCAAAAAAGCAAAAACAAAAAACAACAAAAAAAAGCAAAACAAACAAAAATACAAAAAACCTTCTATTAATTACCTAGTCTCAGATATTCTGTTATAGCAACACTAAATGGACTAAGACACGGGGTAAAAATACATAGAATTTCTCTATTATTTCTTACAACCATATGCAACTCTATAATTATCACAAAATTAAAAGTTTAATGTTTTAAAATGACATTAAAATTGTGGGCTTCAAACTCTTTTTAAGCATTGGTAGCAATTTTCCTACACATGAAATATTAACACAGAAATCTAGGCATCCTTTTTGATTGTAACATGAAAAAATAGTTTTAATCTCCTGTGCTTTAACCAATAATTGTTAGTGTCCACTTGAAGTGCTGTACTAAGAAAGCCAAATATAATGGGAGAATGCCACAGTGATGTCTGCCAATGGGTAGAGTAGGCATTTGTACTTCATGTTTGCTACATCTGTGGTTTAAAAAAATACCAGGGGAATGTCCACGCCTGTACACCCTCTCACCTATGGCTTCCTGAAGAACTGTTTGAAAATCAATAGCTAAAAGAAAATACTGACTGAAAATCTGATAGGAAAAACTTGTTTCACTGGTATATTCTACTTGTCCCAAGGACATATTGAGTAGAATATTTTTTACTCTTGCAAAAAATAGTGTTAAAGCTTATTGTAATTAATAATCAAACAACAACAAAATCCTAGGCTGGACATGGTGGTTCACAACTGTTATCCCACATTTTGGGAGGCCAAGGCAGGAGGACTGCTTGAGGCCAGGAGTTTGAGGCCAGCCTGGGCAAAAAACCAAGACCCTGTCTCTACAAAAAAATTTTTAAAAATTAGCCAGGGGTAGTGGTATGTGCCTGTAATCCCAGCTAACTGGGAGGCTGAGGTGACAACATCACTTGAGCCCAGGAGTCTGAGGTTACAGTGAACCATGATAGCACCAGTGTACTCCAGCCTGGGGAACAGACCAAGACTCTGTCTCTAAAAAAAATAAGTAAAACAAAAATAAGTAAATAACTTTTTTTTAAAATCCTGCAAACACTTTTTTTTTCTTGAGACGGAGTCTCGCTCTGTCATCCAGGCTGGAGTACAGTGGTGCGATCTCTGCTCACTGCAACCTCCACCTCCCAGGTTCAAGCGATACTCCTGCCTCAGCTTCCCAAGAAGCTGGGAATACAGGCGTCTGCCACCACGCCCAGCTAATTTTTGTATTTTTAGTAGAGACAGCATTTCACCATGTTGGCCAGGCTGGTCTCGAACTCCTGACCTCAGGTGATCTGCCTGCCTCAACCTCCCAAAATGCTGGGATTACAGGCTTCAGCCACTGCGCCCAGCCCCATTTATCTTTAACTTACTTAACCTATACAGACCATTAGACTTGATCATTATTACTTTTTAGCCTTTTTTTTTTTTTTTTTTTTGAGATAAGAGTCTTGCTGTGTCGCCCAGGCTGGAGTGTGGAGTGCAGTAGTGTGATTTCGGCTGACTGTAACCTGTCTCCTGGGTTCAAGAGACTATCCCGCCTCAGCCTCCTAAGTAGCGGGGACTACAGGCGCGCCACCATGCCCAGATAGTTTTTGTATTTTCAGTAGAGACAGTTTTATCATGTTGGCCACACTGGTCTCAAGCTCCTGACCTCCAGTGATCCACCCACCTTGGCCTCCCAAAGTGCAGGGATTACAGGCATGAGCCACCATGCCTGGCCTTTATTTATTTATTTATTTATTTATTTATTTTTGAGACAGTTTCACTCTGTCACCCAGGCTGGAGTGCTGTAGCACAATCTCGACTCACTGCAACCTCCGCCTCCCATGTTCAAGCAATTCTCCTGCCTCAGCCTCCCAATTAGGTGGCATTACAGGTGCCCGCCACCATGCCCAGCTAATTTTTGTATTTTTAGTAGAGACGGCGTTTCATCATATTGGCCAGGCTGGTTTCGAACTCCTGACCTCAAGTGATCCGCCCACCTTGGCCTCCCAAAGTGATGGGATTACAGGCATGAGCCACCGTGCCCCACCTTTTTCAGCCATTAAATAACCAAATAAGAGCAGGTTTTTTATTAAAACGAAGTTGGCAATTATTTTATTCTGTCATTCTTTCTTCCCCACCCTCCCACCACCCCCCCAATCCTCAAGACGGAGTTTGCTCTTGTTGCCCAGGCTGGAATGCAATGGCGCCATCTTGGCTCACTGCAACCTCCACCTCCCAGGATCAAGCGGTTGTCCTGCCTCAGTCTCCCAAGTACCTCGATTACAGGCATCTGCCACCACGCCTGGCTAATTTTTTATGTTTTTAGTAGAGACAGGGTTTCACCATGTTGGCCAGGCTGTTTTCAATCTCCTGACCTCAAGTGATCCACCCACCTTGGCCTCCCAAGGTGTTAGGATTGATTACAGGAATGAGCCACCGTGCCCAGCCTATTCTGTCATTCTTTAATCGCAAGTAAAACAGTGTCCTCACTCTCCTTCTATCTCCTTCTAAGTATGCTTTCTATCACTATTTTGAATCCATTTATTTCATACTAGAAAACTTGAGATTTTTCTTCTTTCCCTCTCTAAAAACAACGTGCATAAAATCTAATTAATAGAATTTAAACAAATCTTTCTGATGATACTGTCTACATTTTATTATCTCAGACCTGGGCAATGAATACTTCCCTAAGTAGTTTCTTTCCCTATACTAATGTGGCTTTTAAACCACTGGTTCCCAAACATAGATCCACAACTGTTACTTTTCATATACCTGGGGATAGGAGTAGAAAATGATAGGTTCCTAGGCCTTACCCTAGAGATTCTCATGTAGTAGGTCTGAGATGTGGCCTGAATGCCTTATCAAAAAACTAAAAGGGCATTCACACCAGTGCTCTATTTTAGTACTGGTTACAACATTGGACAGAATATTATACTTCAAAAGCCACTAGTTTCCTCATAACTTTGACCTATTCAAAAAAAGTGTAGTTCACAGTAATTCCCGTCAAGTTCCTAATCTTGACATTTTATTAGGTTATCTTGTTCCATACTAATAACCCAATCTATAACTCCTTTGATTATGCAAGTCTTTTTTGCTATTGTTGGCATATCCTTGCTCATTCCTCTTCAAATTCACTAATTTTCTTTTCCTTTTCTTTCCCACCCAATAAAAATCATATTAGACCTTCAAGAACCAATGCTTCCTTGAAGCCTTCCCAATTTTTTTAGATAGTTTTAAGATATCTGGCAAATCAACCTCCTAAGGGCTGTTTCCTCACCTGTAAATAACAATTTGACTAGACTTTATCTCAAAAGACTGCTCCAGCTATAAAACCTGTTCTACACTAATGTCTTCCCTTCTTAACCTCCTGAAGAATGCACTACTTACATTAACTACTGGTTTATATTTTGACAGACATTATTCTAGAACAGCTGCTAAATGTATAGCTTCCACAATTAGATCATCTATTTGACTCCATAGCAAGAACTGAGGTATTTCTATATTACCTCAAAGCCTGTAATTCAGTGGCTAGGATACCCACCTAAATTATTATTGATTAAACCACAATTTCCCTTTTTCTAACACATAAATCTCTCCTCCTTCCTTTAAATGAACATGAAAAAACAAAACCTGCCACTGTTACTAATGTAGTTGCCCCCAGGCTCAGTCCTCCCCATTATTAGTCTCCCATCAATCTTGGACTCAATTTTTCATTTCTGTTTGATTTACTTTTCCCACTCATCTATTGGCTGTATATCTATATCTGCCATCACTTCAAAAATCAAGCCTTCAAAGTGAAACTTTCTTTTCCACACATCTTCTTTCATTCTATTTTTTATCAGTATCGCCATTCTCTTCTCCTTCTTTCGTTTCAGTTTCCTATTACATCCAGCCACCCAATCTTTTGTGCCTCCTCAGTGTTTAAGACTCATTCTCCCTCAGCCACCATGGCCCCTACCATCATCTTCATCATCTGAATAATCCAACAATCAACAACCCTTTCAATTTGTCACTATCAACTTCTAAGTAATTTGTCTCTAAAGAATGGAATTCTTAGTATTGTTTAAGCATTTCCCTCCTCCCTCAGAGTACAACTATTCTATTTTAAAACCAAATCAAATCAAATTCATTCATTTAACATATTTATTGAACATATACTATGTTCTAGATACTGCTCTAGGTGCTTGGGAATGGGCAATGAACAAAATTGTATTGCTCTTATGACACCTGAAATGACCTATGGCAATCCAATATAATCAAGGGTACCTTCAAGTAGTGTTTTTTTTTTCCTGGAGTGCAGTGGCATGATCTCAGTTCACTGCAACCTCTGCCTCCCAGGTTCAAGCAATTCCTCTGCCTCAGCCTCCCACGTAGCTAGATTACAGGCGTGCACCACCACAACTGGCTAATTTTTGTATTTTAGTAGAGATGGGGTTTCCCTATGTTGACCAGGCTAGTCTCGAACTCCTGACATCAAGTGATCCACCTACCTCGGCCTCCCAAAGTGCTGGGATTATAGACATGAGCCACCATGCCCGGCCTTAGAGTAGTTTTCTTAAGTAGCTGCCTTTGATTAATGATTTGTTTATTCTCAATACCTTGTCAAGAATTAGTCCTTTATAAGGATCAACAGAAAGCTAAAAAAATTTTCAAATGACTTTAATTCAAATTATTGAACAGCCACTCTTTAGCTATGTGACCCTAGGAAATGTCTCAGTCTCAGGCCATGAACGGTAGCTCACATTTGTAATCTCAGCACTTTGGGAGGCCAAGGTGGAGGGATCACTTGAGCTCAAGAATTAGAGACCACCCTGGACAACATGGTGAAATCCCATCTCTACAAAAAACAAAAAATGAAAATTAGCCAGATGTGGTGCTGCAGGTGAAGCTGAACACCTGAGGTAAGCTAGGGAAGCTGAGGTGGGAGAATTGCTTGAGCCTGGGAGGTGGAGGTTACAGTGAGCTAAAATCATGCCACTGCACTCCAGCCTGGGTGAATGAGACCATCCCTCAAAAAAAAGCAAGAAAGAGGAAAAAGAAAACAGAAATGTCTCAGTCTCGACTGGGCTGATGGCTCATGCCTGTAATCCTAGCACTCTGGGAGGCTGAGGCAGGCGGATCACTTGAGCCCAGGAGTTCAAGACCAGCAAGGCCAATGTGGGAAACCCAGTCTCCAAAGAAATTCGAAGATTAGTCGGGCATGGTGGCCCATGCCTGTGGTCCCACCTACTCGGGAGCCTGAGGTGAGAGGATGGCTTGAACACAGGAGGCGGAGGTTGCAGTGAGCCGAGATCACACCACTGCACTCCAGCCTGGGCGACAGAGCCAGACTCTGTCTCACACACACACAAAAAAGTCTCAGTTCCTCTATGCCACTCAGGAAAAAATGAGCAAAATATCTATCTTTTTGCTCAGAGTAAGATATGTAGACACAGTGTAGATATTTATTTATTAATGTTAGTTGTCTCTTAGAATATACAAAAATTGTATTATTCAGTCCAATGATAATAATCAATTCCAATCAGAATACTGTTGGCCACTAAGCAAACAGCAACTCTATTAGTATATTTGAATAGTTATCTTAATATTTCAGATGTATTTAAAATATTTACTATAAAAATCTTAAGACTAAACTAAGAGTAGGCTTAATTCCTAAGTACTTACCAAACCCATAAAATCAGTAAGGGACCAAAATTAATTATAAATATATATGTAAATACTTTCAAGTTTAAACAGTTTTACTTCTACAGCATTTTCCTGTCTTTTAATTCCAAGACTTACAATATCCCAAGATCAGCTTCCTCCTCTTCATATGGTAATGTAAATAGAAAAACAAAAACCCGGAAATGGGAAGACTAGTATAACACAACTAGAGAGTTGAAGCTTAAGGAAAGAAAATGTCTGTGCACTTTACACACAAAAATGAATTATGGAATTAATAGATCCACATATCCAATAAGAAAAATACTCAGTATGCAAACACACATGAGCTTTTAGAGTAGCCTGCCTTGAACTTCAAAAAAAGCACACAATCTCTGAAAAAATTTAGAATACAGGCAAAAATGAAATGTCAAGAATGAGGTTGGTGGATACAATGAGTCCTATAAGGGACCAGTACCTTTGCTATGAGACAGACTACACTCACTTTCACCTTCCAGCTTCATTGTAAGGCTGAGGTGGGAGGACTGTTTGATCCCAGGAGTTAAAGAGCAGCATGGGCTGTTTAGTGAGACCCTATCTCTACAAAAAAAAATTTGTTTTAAATTAGCCAGACATGGTGACATGGCACCTGTAGTCCCAGTTACTTGGGAGGCTGAGGTGGGAGGATCGCTTGAGCCTGGGAGATTAAGGCTGTAGCGAGCCATAATCATGCCACTGCCCTCCAGTCTGGGTGACAGAGCAAGACCCTGTCTCCAAAAAAAAAAAAAAAAAAAAAAAAAAAAAAAAAAAAAGAGGGTGCGGCCTTTCTGCAAAGGGATTTTATATATAAATGAAAAATAACCCACATATAGTGAGCTCATCAACCACTCATAAAAACCATTTAAGCATGAGGAAATTGCAGTGTGTAGCTGGGGATTGAACTAGAATTGCTTTTCCCAAAATCCTTAATGAACTATTTACTTTAGGAGGTAAGAGGTATCAATTTTAAACTTCTGTAAGTGAAATTTTAAGCTATGTCGACAAAATCTCCTTTGACATATAACTTCCACTATCGCTGTAGATCAATTTAAATGATAAATACCAGTTCCTCACAATTATTCTCAAAGTAATCACACAATAAAACAGCATTTGTCTTTTGGTACAACCATATCACATCCATGAGATTTGCCAGTTTAAACATACAATTCAAAGATCAAATGGTTGACAGATTACTGTATAGCTAACGATTAATACTAATATACAGCAACTAGGTTACTGTACACCAATTACAGGCTTACATTTGAAAAAACCACACAATCTGACTCCAGCGATGTTAACCAACACAATCATCAGTTATTTCCCTTAGGAAGCAGTATGTGCAAGATGAACAAGACAAAATTAATAGCTACTATGATGCTTTTACATAGGAAGGCACTCAACTATCTGCCACTAAATTAATCTATAGTATTATCAGAGTTCAAAAGGTCCCTAAAAAAGAATTTAAATCTCACACGACAACAAAGGTCTTTGGATCTTGATATGTTCCAGAACCACTTGAAATCTCTTATTTCATCTAGCAGAGTCCTATAAACCCCACTGGATAAACCAGAGTCAGATCCTGAAGTCCCATTTTTAGATTTCCAAGACACTAAATGATCAAAAGAGTTACAGTATGTAATTGGATCCATCCCCTTTTGAATTACAGAAATCTAAATTTACATATATACAGGAGACTAGATGTTTGCGAGTTCATCAAAGTTAACATGTAGAATTATAAAGCATGTATCTTAAATACTGTACTTGTAATTTAAAATATCCTTATCAATTTTTTAGTTTCAAGCCAAAATGTATTCTTTGAGTATAGCTCCCCTGACTAGAATTCTGGTTTCTTGTTCCTACATAAACCAGATCAATAATGCATTGTCCACAGTTTTTGGTTCAACATATTTCAAAATAAGTTACCTAGATCTTTGTGGGGCAATCTGAATGTAGACTTCCTTCTAGATTTCTATTTTTTCCCTGTAATCTTTTAGTCATCTTGCCCACACCTAAACTGACTACAATTTTCTTCAGCAATTAATTTGCCTTTATCAAGTTTTCCAAAGCATTTAACTTAGTTTGCGTTTAAACAGTTCTCTTTTCACATTCATTTATCACTGGTTTACGTAATACTTAATAGAATAATATAAACACATCACAAGTACAATAAAATTAGCCAATTTGGGAAGAAACCTATAACTTCCACGAGCATTCATCTCAACTGGTGGAAGCAGCAGAAAGTAGTTTACATTCATTCAACATACATGGACATTAGTATTTTTAAAAGAAGAATTATTAATCCTGCACATTGGTTAAATGAAGATTAAGGAAACATCTATAGTACCTACATAAAACATTTTAGAAAAAAATACATAAACTATAAATAGTGATCACCTTAGCATATGACAGAACTTACACACAGAAGTCAGAGATTTACTTTTTTCCAGAAACAACTATCACAGAAAAGGCTACAGAGCTTACTAAGAATTTTACCCAAATTAACTTACTGAATTCTCAAAACCACGCTATGAAATAGGCTCTATTATTATCTCCATTTTGCAGACCAAGAAATAAAAGCACAAAGAGGTAGAAAACATTGCCCAAAGAAGTACAACCTGGTTTGAGTGCAATCAAACCAAAGTGGTATGGTTCTGGAATCTCTACTCTATACAATACAGCTTCTTAAGAAGTACTGTTTTGAGTCCTTTTAATAAACATATGTTACTTTTACATCTTAAGAATTGGAGGTAAATAAGCCACGTTCCATATGTCATTCTCCAGTGCAAATTTTTCAGTAGCACTCCTCTTAAGTACATATGCTTTTAATCTGGCATTCAAGGCTCAACCACAACTTGATCCCAATTTGTACTGCTGTGATTTCAATTCAAGCTCCTTATCCAAATAGCCTATAGGTTCTGGAAACCAATGAATCATCTTGAACTGGAATATACACAAGCAGTAGACAGAGAGTCTGTCATTTGACACTGTACAAAGACCAGTATTTGCTTATTTCAGACTCTGAAAATAGTGGCCTGCCTTTTAAAAAGAAATGTCCAGCATGATTTCTTGGAAAAGTATAAAGCACCAAGAATCAGGACCTAAATTTTAAACCTTGATTAACCACTATGTAACTTTACGACCTTGGGAAAATCATTTAAACTCTCTGGAGCTCAATCTCCTTATAAAATAAAAGCAGAGAACTGGAATATAAAAATGAGCTGGAGCCAGTACTAAAATGCAAATTCAAGGCCCCACTCTAAAAACTTGATTATATTGGTCTGGAAAGGGACCCCGACAATGTTCATTTTAATATAATTGATACATGAGGTCCTTGAGCCACAGTGAGAAAAAAATAACAGAGATCTCTTAAGTCAATTCTAAATGTAGATTCTTAACTTCAGTCAATTAAGGTACTCCTTTACACGTCCAGGATGGGAGTTCTGGCCTGAAAGAAAATCCTTTCGTTCATCATGGGGCTTGTTTTTGTACCTTCTGCCATACCTTTTGTTTAAACACCAAATTAAGACTTAGTAGTACTACAAACTGAACTTCCATCAATCTGTTAACACATATTGGCACACAATCAATTCAAATTATTTTTTAAAGCACCTACCAAATGCTAAGTATCCACTGTATTTCATTAATCTTCATTGTTGTGAAATATGATTATCTTAATTTTCTCAGAAGAAAATTTTAAGTTTTAGAGAATATAATATGCACTCTGTAAGTCTCAAAATTTTCTTCTCCTGCTGTCTGAAAATTTTCAAAGAAATTAAATTATCATCCAAATTCACTACCAACATTTTGCTATAACTGAAAATACATAAAACTGATGAGTATTATCATAATGTAACGAAAGTCTAAGTGTTTTTCTGTTTCTTTTCCTTTTCTCGTCCTTCTTAACCTTTCTGAGTATATATTTCTTTAACTACAAAGTTCTAGAAACCATATACCGCTTTGCCCTAGAGTTACAGATGTTTCATGCTCTGCTGTATTACCATCTGTGTATACACCATCTCACCAACCCCCTTTTAAAAAGCATTAATTTGCATGTATGTGAAAAATAACCTATCTTAATGTTTTCCAAAAAATATTTTACTTTTTAAAAATTGCTTAACGGAGCCGGGCACAGTGGCTCAAGCCTGTAATCCCAGCACTTTGGAAGGCCAAGGTGGGTGGATCACAAGGTCAGGAGATCCAGACCATCTAGGCTAACACGGTAAAACCCCATCTCTACTAAAAATACAAAAAAATTAGCCAGGCCTGGTGGTGGGCGCCTGTAGTCCCTGCTACTAGGGAGGCTGAGGCAGGAGAACAGCATGAACCCGGAAGGCGGAGCTTGCAGTGGGTGGAGATCACACCACTGCACTCCAGCCTGGGCGACAGAGCGAGACTCCGTCTCAAAAAAAAAAAAAAAAAATTGCTTAATGAATTTTTTCCTTTTTCTTTTTTTTTTTTTTTTGAGACAGAGTCTCACTCTTGTCACCCAGGCTGGAGTGCAAGGGTGCAATCTCAGCTCACTGCAACCTCTGCCTCCCAGGTTCAAGTGATTGTCCTGCCCCAGCCTCCCAAGTAGCTGGGATTACAGGGGCCCGCCACCACGCCCAGCTAATTTTTTGTATTTTAGTAGAGACGGGGTAATGGATTTTTTTATTGGAGAAAGGGGAGTATCAAAATTGGAAGATGTTTTTGGCCCTTAGAAATTAAGCTGCTGGCATTAGCAAATCATAAGCCTAAACAATACAACTATAACTCAAGACTCATTTAGCAATAGTTTTAAAGACTAAATAAGGAACTAGAAGCACATCTTTTGTGTGTGTGTTCTGGATTTCAAATTAGATCAGCATCCAGGAAACTATTTAAATCCCATTTCGGTGGAAAACTGTACAGGAATATTATACACATACTACTGTCTATCTTATCTATACTTTTCTTCCTTAAAATTTATTTTATTTGTTGTGATTTAAAAAGCAGCCCATATGCCTTACAGAAAAACTGGAAAAGAAAAAACAAGAAAACGAAACTCCCACAATCCCAACTATCCAGAAACAAATCAGTTAAAAACCCTGGTGTATATGTGTATGTATGTACCCAAGTAAAGAAAAGAAGAAAATTAGTTTTTTTAATTAAGCAAAAGAAAAGAAAAACCTTCGTGTATTTACAACCAACACAGTAAAAACTTTATTTAGGCAAGAATCATCAACAGACGCTACATCTTGAAGAGGAAAGTTTAATGAGGAGTGGATATTTATACAATCTCAAAGTATTTCCCCCAAAATTAATTAGCAATGTCAAAAAAAAATCAACTATACAATAGAGAAACTACTCAACACCTTAACTAAGCTATCAAAATGAACATAATAGTAAAGGGCAAACATCATATGCCTCCAGACGATAGAAAAACACATATTTCTAATCTAGTATTCTAGCCAAAAATGAATAATATGAATAATGAAGAAACCTTAAGACCAAGCCAAACTGAGGAGCAATATATAAATAATAAGCCTTCCAATGTCATAAAAGACAAAGACGGAGGAACTGTTCCAGATTAAAAGAGACTTAAGGGACAACAAAACTAAATGCAATCTGTGATCTTGGATCGGCTAATGGTACTGAAAAAAATGCTAATAAAGGACATAATAGAGACAACTGGTAAAACTAGAATATGGACTATTTAGTATTACATCAATGTTAAATTTCCTGAATTTGACAACTACTCTGTTACTTAGGAAAACATGCGTGTTCTTAGGAAATGCATACTTCAGTAAGAAGGGCTGTAACAGGGCTAGTACTACTGGCAATGCAACCCACTAGGAAAAATATCAGGTGTATATATAAAGAGAATAATAAAGCAAACAGCAAAATGTCACAAGTCAGGTGATCTTGGTACACAGTATAAGAGAGTTATTTGTACTATTCAAGTAAATTTTCAGTAAATTTTACATTATTTTTAAGTTAAAACCAAAAATATCTTGGGTTTTTAGCATTCCTCATCGTGTGTGGCAATTTTTTAATTAAAAATTGAATCATCAGTGTGATATATCAATTATTTAGTTTTGGAAGCCCTCCCAAGTACCTTTGAACATTCCTGGAAAAAGGTAATTATTTTCAGGAGAATTAAAGGTGTCTTTCTCTTGCTTTACATCTGAGAAACGCCACTCTACAAACCATAAACACCCACCCCACCACAATCTCTCTAACTAGTCTCAGATAATTAGAGGGGATCAAGATGGTGAATAGTGGCTCTTTGACACCTTGCCAATTCCTGTGAGGCCCATCTGTACTTTCTTCAAATAAATTACGTGAGATTTCCCTATAGCCTTATAACAAATCCTTTAGTTAAGCTAGCTAGAGCTGATTTCTGTTCCTTGCATCCAAAAAACTCTAAAACAGCAGGCTTTTAAGAAGGTGAAATAAACTACGGGTTCTCTCAAAGCAGGGACAGTCTCATCTCTCTCTGCATCTGTGGTGCCACGAAAATAATAGCTACTCAAATTCATCTTTTGTCTGTGCTTCAAAAATATTGTTACAGTGAAGGCTTAATGATGTAAGATGTAATAAGCCTGTGTCAAGGCAACCAATTAAGCAACTTCATTTAAAGAGAAGAAGCAGAGACTTATTTTCTGGGTAAGAGTTACTATGTATCAGACCAACCTGAGACCCCTATTTATGGCTACTGGACCACAGTCCTAACCATTCAAATTAGTCACATCATGAATCTTCCCATCTCAGCCACTTCATTAAAGAGGAAATGGGGTTTTCAAATTCCTGAACGCTGTCTTTCTTTAAAAGTTACATAAAGCAAGATGGTAAGAGGAACTGGAGATATCTCTCTGTAAACTCAAAAATAGAAACGATTACATATATTAGTCTCTGAAATAAGAAAACAAAAATATTAGAAGAGTGTATGTTTCTCATACACATTCTCTGAAAGACCCAAACTATGTTTCCCTGACAATATCCTAAGTGGTAATGGTTAATTCTTTTCTTTTCACCATATTCCTCACTTTTTACTAAAAACCACTGACACTAGGCTTCATCTTAGGCCAAACAGTAAGGAAAACATATTTAATCTTTAAGCTTATTTAACTCAAATAAGTTTAAAATAATTTATAAGTGTAAATTTTTAAGACTTTAAATTGAAATTATTTTAAATACCTATGAAAACAAAAGTCAACATAAATGAAAAAATTTAAACATTTTTGGTCTCAGATAAAACATGAGACAGCATAATTACATAAACTTTATTTATTTTTTTAGAGATGCAGTTTCGCTCGTCGCCCAGGCTGAAGTGCACTGGCACGATCTCGGCTCACTGCAACCTCCGCCTCCCAGGTCCAAGCAATTCTCCTGCCTCAGCCTCCCAAGTAGCTGGGATTACAGGCACCGGCCACCAAGCCCAGCTAATTTTTGTAGCAGGGATGGGGTTTCACCATGTTGGCCAGGCTGGTCTTGAACTCCTGAGCTCAGGTGATCCACCTGCCTCAGCCTCCCAAAGTGCTGGGATTACACGCGTGAGCCACCATGCCAGGCCAAGTGAACTTTAAAGTTGTAAGTACCACAAACCAAAACTAACTCAATCCACTATCGTATGCTAGACAGGCATGACCTTAAATGCTGTAACCAAGTTGGCTATTACACAGGTGTGATTACACAATATCATCTTTCTCAATATTAAAATTCAGGACCAAGAATTTTTTTTTTTTAATTTACTTATTTACTTTTTTTTTTTTTTTTTTTGAGACAGAGTCTCACTCTATCGCCCAGGCTGAAGTACAGTGGCACAATCTCGGCTCACTGCAACCTCCGCCTCCTGGGTTCAAGCAATTCTCCTACCTCGCCCTCCCAAGTAGGTAGGATTGCAGGCACCTGCCACCACGCCCGGCTAATTTTTGTAATTTTTAGTAGAAATGGGGTTTCACCATGTTGGCCAGACTGGCCTCAAACTCCTGACCTCAAATGATCCGCCTGCCTCGGCCTCCCAAAGTAGTGAAATTACAGGTATGAGCCACCGTGCCCAGCCTATTTTTAATAATTAATATCTGATATGTCCTAGTCTTCTGAAGGAATGTTTCTTCCTTTGGATTAACTCTAAATTAAGCAGCCTAAGAGTTGCTAAGAAATTACCTCTGTCCAATTGTTGTAAAAATAAAGCTACACAGATCATCGCTTATCACGTTGACCTGCATGCAGATCCTTTCTAAACCCAGATTTCATATTTGAAACAGTTTTGAAATACAAAATATTTTTTTTTTTTTTTTTTTTGAGACGGAGTCTGGCTCTGTCGCCCAGGCTGGAGTGCAGTGGCGCAATCTCGGCTCACTGCAAGCTCCGCCTCCCGGGTTCACGCCATTCTCCTGCCTCAGCCTCCCACGTAGCTGGGACTACAGGCGCCCGCCACTACACCCGGCTAATTTTTTTGTATTTTTAGTAGAGACGGGGTTTCACCGTGTTAGCCAGGATGGTCTCGATCTCCTGACCTCATGATCCGCCCGCCTCGGCCTCCCAAAGTGCTGGGATTACAGGCGTGAGCCACCGCGCCCGGCCCAAAATATTTTAATTAAAAATGATGAACAAGTAGTTTACAATTATATTATAGGTTATTTACTCATTAAAAGACATAATGTCTGTTTTGATGGCATCTTAATGCAACACATCAAAAAAGAATTCTTTGTTGACCTGTTGCATTGAAAATGTCCAACATCCCAAAAAGCTTAAATAGTTTTGGTAAATAACCAAACGAGATTTCCAATAAAACTGTAAAATTCACCTAACGATAAAAAAAAGTTTTTCTGTCCAAAAATAAAATCCAATTATGAGCTGTTCATGAGGGAAAAAAAGAACTGATTTCATATCAAGTGAAAACATGTTATCTCGTGAAATATAAGACCAACTGCTTTTCCTGACTCTGATTTAAGTAAAAAGCATCCTAGTTACTAATGGTTAATAAAAACTTCTTTTATCCTTAAAGATATGAATTAAAATCAAATTAACTTACTCTGGGTCACCTTCATTTGATTTTTAATGTAGCACTTAGCATGGAAGTTCACAATAACAAAAAAACAATTTGTTTGCATCATAATATGCAAACATAATTCCTATCTCTTGCAATTGCTATTAAAAATATTGCAATTGCTATTAAACAATGACTGTTTTATATAAAGTAAAATACTCATTTTATATTATACAAAGTAAAATACTGTTTATTTTATATAATGCAAAATACTCATTGTTTAATAGCAATTGCAAGATTTTTAGTTAAATACCATCCACTTCCAGTTTGGTGTAGAAAACAATTTCAACAACAAATACTGTTCCTCCATGTTAAGTAAATTTGTAGGTAATACAAAAAATTATTCTTTCAATGTCAAGAAAAAAATAAGGCTCCTCCCAACATCTGCACATTACAGAACAGGTAGTAAATACGAGCCACTTCAATTTTAAACCCAGCCTAAAAGCCAGTAACATTCACAGAGTAATATTTCAAATAGTATTCCTCTCGTTAATTTGCCAGTCAACACAAAAATTAATTTTACCATAAAATAATTCTATTTTCAATATTTAAAAGTCTCATAGATAATCTATCATGAAATTGCGGGAAACAAGTCTCACAGAATACAAGTATTTAACATTTATTCTAACACATAATAGGGAACAGTCCCTGATCACCCTACATATTTGAGATGTAAATGTGTTTGCTTCAACAAAAGATTCACATCCAAGAAATAATTAAGCACCTACCATCTGCTAAAAACAAATCCTTTGGAGATAAAAGCTTTTACACATTATTAAAATATTTTTAAAATAGTAAACATAAAATAGCATCTGTTGAGAAAACTGCATACTAGTATTTCCTAACCAGTTTTGATAGCTCTTCAAAGTTCTGTTAGTTTTACACATTTTAAACACACTATGGTTGTACACATTTAAGTCCCAGTAGTAGCTTCCAGAAATGCAGAGCTGTTAGGGTTTACATAAAACACACCTTTAAAAATTAAACCACAGGTTTCTTTAGGAGATGAATGAAAACGAGTACATTATTCTTGGAAATTAAGAAGCCAATTTAAGAAATTATAATTTCCCTAAAACCACTAAGATATGTACTGAGGGGAAATTTTTCTCCTATTAATTAGCTTTTCTCCCTACTGCCTCAATAGACTCAAGAAGTCCTAGAGCTTACTGGGGGCATATATGGCAATGATTTCTCGCTGGAAGCTGTGAGGAAGTCAGACAAGCCAAAATTGTAGGGCAGTTATCAGTCTTACAGAGTTGACGGGAAATGGAGACCTGTCAAGGCTCTACACTTAAACTGGAATCAGAGAGATCCTTTCATTTACACTGACAACGAAAGGATGTATGATCAAAATGTAGGCTCTAAAAATAAAATTAACTCTCCAATTACATTATAGTTCTCTACAAATCCACTTAAACAGATAAACAACTAATCCTTCAAACTCAGCTATCCTAGAACAAAGACCATTTGACTAGTTTCCCCCAAGGAACCAAATTCTTTCAAAACTCTCTGGGAACAAAAATTATGCCTAACCTTTTAATAAATTTGCCTAGACAATCCTAACTTAAAACACACATAGTAAATTAACAAAAAACAAACAATTATAGCCTCGTGATTTATAAAGTAACCATTCAAAATAAGGTACAATACTTAAAAAAAGCCAGTCTCATTTTACAGGAACTAAAACATCAAAAAAAAAAAAAAAAAAAAAAAAAAAACACCCACCACCACCACCAAAAAGAAACAAAACCTAAAGCAATAAAGCAAGCCAATATGAAGAAAGCTAGTAAACTGAAGACAGCTTTTCCTATAATTTCTAACTTGGTATTTTTCATTTGAAGCCAAATAAGTTCAATTGCTTTGTCTGTCTAGACCTGACCAAGGTCTCTATGAAGAAAACCATCGGGCACAGGCAGTGTTCCCTCCTATGGCCACATAAATCAAATTTATAAGAATACACTGATTTTGTATATTGAATAGTAAGTTTAAAGTACCAAGCTTCTGAACCACAGACCTTAATCACCCAGCCTTTAAAATAAATGCACAATCTTTACACAGCAGTGAATGATCTGGACTTAAATACTTGCTCAGATCAAAATACAAATGAGTACTGACCCCAAAACCCTATACAAATTCGCCCACTACCCACCAACATTTCACTTTATAATAAAATATTTCAAATATTCTAAGTAAGGTTGTGTGCTCAGTCTTCCATGATGAAGCTCACTGGTATGTAGAAAATCCTTGAGCCAGTTATTTCTCTAATTATTTCGTAGGCTAGAACCTTATCAACCTAGTTGATACAGTCACCATATGAAGTAAATGCTGCTCTAAAATATTTACAATGGAATAAAAGAATCATGAAACAGTGTATACTCTTCAACCTTTTAAAGTACTACTGGATTGAAAAGCACTCATCTTTCCGTTGCTCCACAATCAGAATGGTCATTAAATGTCATTAATGGCCCACTCATATCTCACTGCTTAGTTCAACCCAAAAAGAACTCCCACTACGAAAGTGAATTCTAATCTTTCACACTTTAAAAAATTCAGTTAAATGACACCTGACACCATTTAATTTTCAGTCTCAGTCTATAAGTTTCTGAAAATAGCATAAAATGGATTCAAGACCCTATTATGGTAATGTTTTTATTTAAGGTCTATTAAAACAGACTAAATTCCACAATCCTATAATAGGTAAATGGGCATATTTGAAGAGGAAAAAAATCCAGAATCGGAGCCTTACTTTTTACTTACATAATGATGATAGTATGCTGTAAGACGATTGTTAAAGGCAGCATGAAGCTTCACTTTACCAAATACACAATAAACTTTGAAAATTCTTAAGGAAAGCTTAAATACATGGGAAAAACGGATGGCAAAATATAATGGCATCTCTACACCCAATGAAGTAACAGGTTTAGGCTTGTTTGTACAGCTCCCTAAAATTTAAGCTAAAACACAATACAAAAACCAAAATCCACAAAATGGGTCAAGAGGTGGTTGGGAAATGTCTTACTCTAGATTGAAACATTTAATCATATAAAATAGATGATACTTATACACTTACTAAACATTCTAATCTGCTTTGGCATATTGAATAAAAGATGGTTGGATTAAACCAAACAAAAACTATTATTGGTACCCAAATAATTTTTTTTTAATGTTGAAGCGCACCCATCATCACCACTGAAATTTGCAAGGCTGAGTGTTTTTTTTTTTCAAAAGTGGAGACATTTTATTTGCCTTTCAGGAAAAACGAATCAAATTAATCAACTAAAACACAGCACTGTAATTTGCAGTAAAAAATCAACACATTTTTGTAACTGGCTCGGGGAAGGAAAAACAGCCCAGTCTTTTCATGTAAACATAATAAGCCTGTAATATGCTGCAGACAAACGCACTGCATGGGGTGTGGAGGACCCGAGCTGATTAGATTACCACAACATCAGCCTGGGGCCGCCATTTTTAGAATCTGTAAAGGACAAAAGAGGGAAATTTCAGTTTTTACTCCCCATCTCAGAAATTGAAGGAAAAAACAGACTATTTTCCAAATAGGTATTCATGTCTCCAGCCTCGAGTTGAATGCACCTCACTTAATTCTCTCCAAGGTCTCCAGAACTCCAAACACCTTACCTTATTCACATCTCTAAAAAGGGAACAAAATAGGCAAAACGAGGTTTACTCTAGAGCTAACTCTAGCGATTTCTCTTTGACTTTAAATTGTATCATTCTTAAGACAGAGCCCAGCAAGGACGGATCTATACGGAACTAAGGCCAGTAGAAGAGAGCACTCTGGATTGTTTTTTCTCACCCCCACCCCGTTTAGCACAGTGAACCGTTTGTTTCTCATCTGTGTCTGCTGCCATAGAATTTGTGCCAATCCCTTGGTCAAAATAAGCTTTTCTGAAATGAGCCATATTGTAGATCCTAAGGCTCCGGCACAGTAAAGGACGGCGGTAATGCAAAAGGAGTGGGGGAGGAGACTGAGAAGGCTGGGTACTGGGGTGACCACCTCAGGGGCGGGTTTACCCTCTCCAGGAGAGGATGAGGAGCTAGCTGTCTCGCTCTCCCACAAAGAGAGATGCCCAGGGCGTTCTTCTTACCCCCTTCGTATTCATGTGCACATTATACCAGAGACTGCCCGTCAAGAAATGGAAGAAGAAAATGGGGCCTATACGGCTTTTCAGCACCTGAACAAGACGCGGTTGAGAAAAGGGAGCGCTGGCAGCTCCTGGGACCACTTCGACACAAACCCTACTAACAGTCACAAGCCTCCGTCTTCACTCAAGCGGCCTTAACCCGCTGCCAATGAGGAGTGCGCCCCCTCCCTAACTCCCACTCTCAAGGGGGTTTAACTGCCAGTTACCCCTTTCCCAACCCTAAAACCCGCCATAATGCTCCATTTCTAGGGTCAGGGAGAAGAAAGAATAAATTCGATTTAAGCAAGCAACGTCTTCCGCCGGCAAAGACACCTGAGAGTCAACGTCGGCTCCTCCAGCTTAAGGATAAAGATGAGAGACCTCCCTCCCCCTTGAAACACAAGTACCCCAACCCCGCAAGCCCCAGGAACTCCCATGGAGACGACAGGCACTAACCTGTGATGTTCACACAGGAGACACCCGAACCCCGTTATGTGCTCGACCCCCAAGGAGTCTCTTCGCACCTCCGCGAACAGGCGACCCCCCGACAGCAGCCACTGCGGACACAGGACCCGGCTCCACACACCCCCTCCCCAAACAGCAGCGCGCAGCCTCTTCACCAGGAACCGAGGAGTAGGGGAGGGGGTAGCCAGGCAGTCAACAGGAACGCAGAGACGACGGCGAGGCTGCTCGGAGTGTCTATGCCCACTCTGTTGCCGCTCCCGAACTCCGGCACGGTCTCCGACTCGGCCCCCTGCGCCCGCTCAGTGTCACTGCCTCTCGCTCTGGGAAAATGGCGGCGACGGCGGCGGCGGCCGCGGCGGCGGCGGCGGCGGCGGCGGCGGCGGCAAGTGCACGGGGCCCGCCCGTCCCGCTCCGCAGGGGCAGAGGGGGAGGGGATGAAGCTGCCCGGCGCCATTTTGCTTGTGGGCTGCCGCCCGCCGTTGCCTCTCCGCGGAGGCTCGAAGATAGCAAACTGGAGGCGGTGAGGGGGACGGAATCTCTTGTCTTTCTGACAACAGATGCATTCAACAATCCACCGAAGGTTTGAGGAAGTGTCGGTATTCGGTGGGACTGGTTCTTTCCCCCTTTCCCCCAGTGGCCCTCAAGTCTGGATATAGGTGAGCTTGGGCATGCCAGTATTGGGTGCACGGACAAGGACAGCAGGGCCTGGGAACGAACTCCCTCCCGTCACCCTCCGAAAGCTACACACCTTCTCCCCCTCCCAAACAACCCCAGTCCCGTCTCCCCGTTCCTCTCCCCCTCCTCCCCCAGCCCAGTCTGGCCTCCAGCGCTGGGTGAACCCGGTTGGGGTGTCACTCGACGCCCACTAGGGGCTGAGGAGGCTCCAGTGCGCAGGCTCCGGGCACCGGATAAAAGCGGAGCTGGCGAGTCTAGTGCTGTCTCGATGGAGGAGCAAGAAACGGAAGAGGTCGGGGGGAGAAGCAGCAGGAAAAATGCAGCCACCGTCAACGCCGCCTCCCTGCCACCGTGCTTCGGGGTAAAAAGCTGCCGTTGCCGTCGGTGCAGTTGCCGTCGCTGCCTCCTATACTTCTCTTGGCCTCGGGGAAGGATTTCCCCACCGGTGGGACAATGTGCGGGGAGGGGAGTGGGAATTCTTTTATATGGCGGTGATTAAACGAGGGAGGGACAGACAGTGATCTCGAAGAAAAAAGGGGGAGACCAAAGAATAAAAGAAGGGTTTCCCCACTAAAATGACACGGCGATTCCGGCTCTTGTTTTCGGGGTCTTTCCCCGAAATGGTTTCCGTCTTCCCCTTGCCCCGCAGCGACCCAGAGCGCTGGGGGGAGCGGAGTGGGGAGAGGCAGAGGCGGTCTTGGCAGCCAATCAGCGCCTGATGTGTCCTGTCGGGCGCGTCGTGGTTGGCTGGCGATGACCTCATCCTGCAGCAGCGGGTGGGGCCAAAGCCGTAGGGGGAGGCTGTTGCAAAGGTAGAGAGGGAGAAGTGACGATGGTGATCGTTGTTGCCGCGGCCGATATGGAACCCAAGCAGTGGCGAAGGGAATCGCAAGGCTCTTCCCTGACCATTTTCTACTGTCCCTGCGCGAGGTGAGGGCCCCGGCTCGGCCTCTGCGAAACTTTGGGGCGCTGGCGCGGAGGAGGAGACAGGATTTCTCCCGTGACTTTTGTAACTGCGTCAGGGCAAGATGGCGCTGGGTCTCCTTGGGGCGCGGGGGGAGAGGCACGTCCACCGCCGCAGCGCATGTGACCGGGCTGCATTCCTGTGGGGTTTGGCTCCGACCCAGGCCGGGGCGGGGGAGGGGACAGGGCTTGGGCGGAGGAGACTGTGGTGCGGTCGGCGTTGGCGGCCCGAAGAGGAAGAGATGACTGTTGGAAAGCGTTCCCCTCCCCCATACGGCAGAACAGCTGCGGCTCCCAGGGGAAAGCCCCCGCAGGACACTCCTCGTGGGGTGTGACGGCTGTTGGTGGAGAAGGTTTGGCGCCCTATTTTCTTATCTGCCTTTCTCCCCGCAAAGTATACTTATGTAAGGTGGTAGTTCCCTGACGTGGGACTCGGAATCAACTAGGAGTCCTTGAGGGCCTCTGGGAGGCCTAGCGAGGGGTAGACTAGCTTCTGGGGGTACAACGTCAAGGAGGATCGATTACTTTCTGAGGAAACAGTTTCTCAGATTGAAATAGAAAACTATTTGCAAAGTTTGGAAACAAATTTAGAGGTGTAAGTAACACCCAGGAACACTTCAATTGCTTTTAAAAGGCACAAGCAGCCATCTGAATTTAAGGGCCCTTTTCAGACTCTTCCTTACTCCTGTAATTCCTGTTCTTTATTCCAGTTTTCTGTCTGTACATCCCTTAAGAATATAGTTTTGTCGGTGGGATTCGCTCTTTTGTGCCCAGGCTGGAGTGCAGAGGCGAGATCTCGGCCCACTGCAACCTCCGCCTCCCCGGGTTCAGGCGATTCTCCTGCCTCAGCCTCCCAAGTAGCTGGGATTACAGGCGCCCACAACCACACCCTGCTAATTTTTTCTATTTTTAGTAGAGACGGGGTTTCACCCCATTGGCCAGGCTGGTCTCGAACTCTCGAGATCCGCCCGTCTCAGCTTCCCAAAGTGGTGGGATTATAGGCATGAGCCACCGCGCCGGGCCTCCTTTTTTTTTTTTTTTTTTGCACTGGGCATTAGTAATACGGAATAAAAGCCGTGTTTTAACCGTATTAAGTTGTAAGACTTTTCAGTACTTTCAAGTCTGCTTTCTGTTGCCCTTTTGTAGTTTTTAAAAATAAAAGATGCAATTATAAGCACTTCCGGTGAATATTATTCCTTAAGGTTCCTGCATCATCATGAAATTTGAAGCACTTTTATAGTAGTACAAACTATACTTTTAGCTTTTGAAACCTCGATAGGAGAAAATATCCAGCAGTTTTTAAGGGCTATTTTGGCATATTCAGTAAGGTAGACTAAGTTTGTTTTTCGTTTTTCCCACTTAGCCAAACTAGTTAAAGTAGTCAAAACTAGCGAATAATTTTTAAAGGGCTTCTCCTTTTGGGTGGTGTAGAGGGTGGGGAGTTATTCAACAAACACATTTGCAGCCAAAATCTGGCCTACTTCTTGGCAGAGCGCTTGTACTTGGTGCTACGAGAAAATGATTGCTGGACCTGAAAAGAACCTGAGGTCAAGGTTGTGCTATTTCCTTAAGTCTTAGTTGTAGGCTCTTGGTAGTTTGAAAACAAGATTGGGTTTTTAATTCATTTGTGTATCCTTAAATCCTCACTAGTTTTTGTGGATTTCTTTTTTCAGTTATAAGCAACTGAATGTGGATGAGCTAAAATATTTAGTACAAAGAATGTAATTGGTCCACTCTGAATAGAAAGTAAGCATTAAGAACTCTTGAATGTCTTCAAGGGTTACTTTGTTACGTGTAAGATGTCTCCCCTTCCTTCATAGCAGTTTTTATTCCTGCTTAAAAAAGGAACTAAATATGAAGTCAGTAGATTTTAAGGTAATTTTCAGAATGTTTCTACTTTCACCGTGCCTTAATAAGGAAAAAAGGCCATTTTCCAAGCGAATGGAAACACCCTTTCCTTGTTTTGTGCTTTTAATCAGCGTGTACCTTCATTGTTCCTGATTGCCAAATCCACGAACTTCTTGAGCTCTCAATTTTTCTTGACTTTCCTATGGCATTTTAAATACTGTTCATACTTGGAATTACTTTTCTTTGACTGCCTTCATACATTCATATATTCTGCCTGGGCAATTTCATTTGGGCCTATTATGTTCCAATACCTCTCCAATTTTCACCTCCATCTTAGCTCTGCCAGCTTCAGTGCCACAGGTAGGCAATGTAAAAGTTTACTGGGGACCACAGGCTTTCTGAGCTCAATAAAAATACTAAGCTTGGTACTTGTTTTTTAAGAATTTTCTTCCCCCATCCCCTCACAAAGATTATTTGAGTAAATTACACCCCAACCTTCTTTTCCTTGTTTTTGTTGAAATTATTGTCTCTTAACTTTGGAACATTGCAATTGCGGTAAGCTTACTAGGTTCACATAGCATATCTTCTGGTGTGTTAAAATTAAAATGCACACCATCTCAAAAGTGCTATGCCATTTCATCCCTTTGTGCTTTTGTCCTGCTACCTGGAGTGCGTCTTTCTCACTTCTGGATAATACAATTTGAACCTTTTCTTTGCCTCTTGAAACTGCAAAATCCCTACTCGCAAGTAAATGTGTCATTCTTTGTGTTGATAACCCAGCCTAGTGCTTGACACTTGATGGGCATTCAGGTATACATGGTTTTTTAGAGATTGATAAGATTAACTGTGCAGTCTATAAACTGTAAATACTGGCTTTTAAACTCTTTTAAATGAGCTCTTTTGATAAACAATTTGGATAAGAGATGAAAGGTTAGGGAGGCTCCAGGCAAGGCAGAAGACTGCTGATGGTCCAGAGATAGTTCTGCCCCAAAAAGGTGGGAAGAAGAAAAAAACTGAGCTGGATATTTTTAAGGAAATATATTTTATAGCATTTTTCTTTAATGCCTAGTTTTGCTGCAAGCACTGAAGTTTATCCTGCATTTGTATTTCTTATTTGAAAAAGAAATGGCCTTTGGGGTTTGTTTTGTTTTTTGTTCCTTTGTAAGCACAGTGCAAAAGCGGCGTTGTCAGCGTTGTCTTTTGAGGTATCAGACGTGCTTTCAGTCAGCAAATATCTTGTATATAGTACCATTCCTAATAAACTAAATTGGTTATCAACCTAATACAAACGGTATTTCATACAACTTAAGCCTAAACTAGATTAGATTATGTAGAAACTTATTCTTAGAGAATATATCGCCTTAATGTTTCTTATCCTGAAAAGAGTATTTCTTAAGTGCCCCTCTCAAAGTATATCGATTAATATTTGTCTCAAATTTAAAACTATATCCTGGTTTTTCCCTTACAGTTGTTTAGCAAGTAGATGTTTACTTACTAATTTATTTTCTCCCAGACTTCATTCTATCACTTTAAGCTTAGCTCAGTTTTGTTTTTTGGTTTTGAGAAGGAGCTTTGCTCTGTCACCCAGGCTGGAGTGCAGTGGTGCGTTCTCAGCTCACTGCAGCCTCCGGCTCCTGGGTTCAAGCGATTCTCCTGCTTCAGTCCGTGAGTAGCTGGAACTACAGGCGCACACCACCACGCCCAGCTAATTTTTGTATTTTTAGTAGAGACAGGGTTTCACCATGTTGGCCAGGCTGGTCTTGAACTCCTGACCTCAGGTGATCTGCCTGCCTCAGCCTCCCAGAGTGCTGGGATTACAGGCGTGAGCCACCGTGCCCAGCCTAAACTTAGCTCAGTTTTAATGCTACTTCCATTTCTTTATGTATAGTTTGATGTAAGAATAACAGTTGGAAGTAAGGATTTAGGAATAACAAGAGTTGGGGATTTTTGTTTTTTTAATTAGCAAGGTAATGCCACATCAGGTCATTAGTGACATTAATGAGAGAACAGGGGAATTATTGGAAAGTCTTGACTTAAGGCCAGACGAGAAATCCTTAACTGCTAGTGTGACTTCCCTCCCCACAAAAGAGAATGCTCTCGTAATACACCGAACTGTTGGATGCTGTTGTATATACTTTATATATAATCTTACCTAAGGTGGCAGAGCATTAACTTTAACATCTGTCTCCCTGACCTCACCAGAGTTCATAATCTTTGCCTTACTTACACTGTCTGAAGGATGACTTGGCTTTTTTTTTTTTTTTTTTTTTTTAATTGAGACAGAGTCTCGCACAGTTGCCCAGGCTGGAGTGCAGTGGCACGATCTCGGCTCACGGCGGCCTCCGCCTCCTGGGTTCAAGTGATTCTCCTGCATCACCCTCCCCAGTAGCTGGGATTACAGATGCTTGTCACCGCGCCTGGCTAATTTTTGTATTTCGGGGTTTCGCCATGTTGGCCAGGCTGGTCTTGAACTCCCCACCTCAGGTGATCCGCCCACCTTGGCCTCCCAAAGTGCTGAGATTACAGGCATGAGGTGTGGCACAGGCCAGAGAAAGACTTACTTTAAAACATACCTGTCTTCAACCCAGAAGAGACTGGCTTTTTTAGAGCCCTCAATGTAGCAAGAAGAGCCTGAATCAGAGTAGGAGTGATAAAGAAGGAATCTAAGTTATAACAGAAACATCCATAATTGTTGCCTGGGTGGGTATAAAGAAAAAGAAGGAATTGACTTTCAAGAAAAATAATTGACATTTGATAGTCTTCACAGATAAAAGCCAAAACAGGGTAGATTCAGTCTTAATAGGAGACGAATTTAGCAAGAAAGCTGAGATCTTGGGTCTACATTTTAGGCCAAGGAAAAGGAACTGATTGCATTTGTGTTTTAAGGTAGATTATACGCCAGTGCATAACATATTTAACCTAAGTCTGATTAGCTTTATAATAATTTTTAAATTATTTTATTCATAACTATCCTAAGCAATACCTTTTATTGTTAGATTATTATGTGATGCCCACAAATGATAGATAGCATTTGAAAGTAATTGCTGGCTGATTATAGGCATGGTGGCTTATGCCTATAATCCCAGCACTTTGGGAGGCCAGGGTTGGTGGATCACATGAGGCCAGGAGTTCAAGACCAGCCTGGCCAACGTGGCAAAACTCTGTCTCTACTAAAAATACAAAATAATTAGCTGGGCGTGGTGGTGCACATCTGTAATCCAGCTACTCAGGAGGCTGAGGCATGAGAATTGCTTGAATTGGGGAGGTGGAGGTTGCAGTGAGCTGAGATCGCACCACTGCATTCCAACCTGGGGGACAGAGTGAGACCCTGTCTCAAAAAAAAAAAAAAAAGGAATTGCAAGTAGCCAGTAATCCCAGCACTTTTAGGAGTCCGAGGCAGGAGGATCGCTTGAGACCAAGCTGGGCAACATGATGAAACCCCTGTCTCTACAAATAATTTTTTTAAAATATTAGCCAGGTGTCTGGCACACGCCTAATAGTCCCAGTTACTTAGGAGGCTTAGGTGGGAGGATCACCACTTGAGGCCAAGAGATCAAGATCAGCCTGGGCAACATAGCAAGACCCCCACCTATAGGAAAATAAATCCGAGTGTTCCAAGTGTTTAGCTATTCACCCACTTTAGGTTTCCACCTTCCTTAGAAAGTAGAGTAGTATAAATTATTTCTGAAATTTGTGAAAACGATGTACCACATAACCCTCTCAAACCAGGTTGCTACTACTTCCAATGACTTCATTGATAAGGGGCAAAGTAACTCGAATGATGGGTGAGCTCATGACATGGTTTAGCTCCGTATCAAACTCTGGATTTGGGAAAATTGCTACTGATTTATTAAACACTTGAATTCTTATATGCTACGTCAGAATTTGGCAACTAAACTCCCAGAAATTTGTAAACTTCCTTTTTACATAGAAAAGTGAATCCAGGCTGGGTGTGGTGGCAGGTGCCTGTAATCCCAGCTGCTCAGGAGGCTGAGGCATGATAATTGCTTGAACCTGGGAGGTGGAGGTTGCAGTGAGCCAAGATTACACTGCTGTACTCCAGCCTGGGCAACAGAGGGAGGCTCTGTCTCAAAAAAAAAAAAAAAAAAAAAGTGAATATACTGTACTGTAAAGCCTATGCACCTCTTCATCACACATAATTGCCTGTACATTATGCCCAGTGCCTGGCCCCTATTGGATTTCTGACAAGCTTTAATGTTGTTAGGTTAAGAGAGAACCTGTTCCTCAAGTTTAGTCTTATCTCTAGTATTTAAATTTTTCATGAAGGAAGGCTGTGCTAAGGCGATACCTCATTCCTGAAGAACACTTACTTAAATAAGTAATGTTCAATTAATTTTCCTCATTCTATGAAAAACTTGAAAAGGCAACAAAAATATTCACTATTCTCTGGTTCATTTGATAACAATATTGTGGTAGTCTAGGCATCTCTCCCATGTCCCAGGCACAGCTTATCTGACCACATCTATACAACAGACATTCTGTAGCGACTCTCTTTGTTCTATTCCATGCTCCTACTTTATGGCCAGTGAAAGGGCAAATGGAAGTCAAAAGGGTAAGAGGACACATTAGATAGCTTTGATTGAAGCATTCTTTTAAAAAGTTAAATGACTGAAAAAGATTTTACAAATGACATCGAGTCAAGGGTTCATCTGAAAGTATCTAAAAGTTAACTAGTTCCCTTTCTCCACAAACTCTGCCCATGTAGGTAAGCTTTATTTTTCTGAGGAAAAAGAAACATATGCAGTTATTTGCATTTATAATATTTTGTGAAAGTTCTGTATTTTCTTGTTTTTTTTGAGACGGAGTCTGTGTCACCCAGGCTGGAGTGCAGTGGTGCAATCTCAGCTCACTGCACGCTCTGCCTTCCGGGTTCACACCATTCTGCTGCTTCAGCCTCCCGAGTAGCTTGGACTACAGGCGCCTGCCACCATGCCCAGCTAATTTTTTGTATTTTTAGTAGAGATGGGGTTTCACCGTGTTAGCCAGGATGGTCTCGATCTCCTGACCTCGTGATCTGCCCGCCTTGGCCTCCCAAAGTGCTGGGATTATAGGCGTGAGCCACCGCGCCCGGCCAAAAGTTCTGTATTTTTATAAGCTCCAGGTGGTCTTATATAACCCATAGCATTTGATTCCTAAGAATACATCCTCTTGGCCAGGCGCAGTGGCTCACACCTATAATCCCAGCAATTTCGGAGACCAAGGCGGGCAGATCACAAGGTCAGGAGTTTGAGACCAGCCTGACTAACATGGTGAAATCCCGTCTCTACTAAAAATAGAAAAATTAGCCGGGTGTGGTGGCGCACACCGATAATCCCAGCTACTCAAGAGGCTGAGGCAGGAGAATTGCTTGAACCCGGGAGACAGAGGTTGCAATGAGCCGAGACACGCCACTGCACTCCCGTCTGGGCGACAGAACGAAACTCCGGCTCAAGAAAAAAAATCTATATATCCTCTTAAAACTCCTTTGCTTTTATGCTAATACTCTTAACTAGTTGATTTCTTCAGCTTCTTAAATGTTGGATTTCCCAGTGTTGTGTCCCCACCAGTGTTACGTTATCCATTTTACTAACTGCAATAATCAATTCCCATACGTTTACCTGTCGATGACTCTAGAATTTGTAATCTCTGAACTCAACTGAAACTACTAAATACATTACTTGTCCTATGAAGTACCTCAAACTAAACAAATTTAAAACTGACCTTGGCCGGGCACGGTGGCTCACACCTGTAATCCCAGCACTTTGAGAGGCTGAGGCGGGCAGATCACTTGAGGTCAGGAGTTCGAGACCAGCGTGGCCAACATGGCGAAACCCCATCGCTACTAAAAATACAAAAATTAGCCAGGCATGATGGCACGTGCCTGTAATCCCAGCTATTTGGGAGGCTGAGGTGAGAGAATTGCTTGAACCTGGGAGGTGGAGGTTGCAGTGAACCCAGATCACGCCACTGCACTCCAGCTGGGGCAACAGAGCAAGACTTTGTCTCAAAACAAAACAAAAAAAACCTTTCTTTAGATAATGGCTAAAACTATTTTCTAGCTTCATAAAATCAAACACTTTTCCAAAAATATGTTTCCAGAAAAATCTTTTTAACTTAAAACACTGTTCATTCACCAGAGATTTGAGGGTCGAGTCAAAACACACTGTGACGTGCCAGGTCCTTCGTCTGACCCCTGCTTTAACCTCCCAAAGTGTTAGGAACATCATGAACGCTGCTTGAAACTAGAATAATCCAAGTTTGAATACCACTTCCACTTCAAGGAAGACTTTTAGGTAGTTTGCTTTCTGGGACTCAGTTTTATAATCCATACAGTAGGTAAAATATTAACTATATAATGGCGTTAAGAATTAAATTAGATATAAAACCTTTCAGGAGCAATTATTGATTTGTAATCCCAATTTTTTTGGTCCAGAAAATAAGACATTCCCTTCTGTTTGTTACATGTGTTCCTCTCATGCTGTCATGTTCATGTTCCTCTTTTCCATTAGTATATGAGATCTTGATAGACACAATGTTTTTCATCTTTATGGCTGAAGTGCACAGTTCCTGGCATGTAATAGGCATGCAGTTTTGTTGCACAAATAAATAGATAATCTGCTTTGATGCCAGATGCCTGAAAATGTTGCCCATAGTATGTGTTTATTACAATAGAAAGTCCCTTGAATATAAAATTTGATGCAAATGGTCTGGTTGATTCTATACCATCATCTTGTAAGACTTCAGAGGGTTTTCCCACAGTTTTCAAAAACATGTATCTATTTTGTTGCAAGCTAGAAGGACTAGTCTCTACTCTATTCATTTATAATCTAGTTTGGGATTAAGCCACATCAGTAAGTAACCAAGTACTGTAAGCATTCAGCCAGATATCCCAGTTCATGGGGTAATGTGTTTCACAGAGGAAATAGAATTTTTGGATTAGGAGGCAGATAGTTCTGGGTTTCATTAGGGAAAGGGTGGGGCAGTAGAGTACAACATATTTGCAGTCAGCATGGTTTTATGTGTAAAGGCATAAAACAGTAACAGAGACAATGTTTTAAGTAAACCAATTTCACTGGGCTTGTGTGACCTAGTACATTGAGAGATGAGACTGGAAAGGGGGCGGATTGGACCACATTATTTTATTTTATTTTTAATTTGGAGTCTTTTTTTCTGTGAGTCTTAGGCCACTACTTTCTCTATTTTGTTTCTTTTATATTTAAGGAAACAGTCTCAGGGAAATGACTGACTGAGTCGCAGTGTAACGGGGGACAGAGCCAGGCCTGAACCCCTAAATATTGCTGTTCTACCTCTAAGTTGAAAATAGGACAGTCAGTAAAGAGTCTGTTGTATACTGGGTTATAAGATCTCATTTCTAATCTAACTTGGATGGAATCAAGGTTAGAAAAAGTACTTGATTCTTACATTTTTTTCTTCCTTGTTGTACATAAAAAGAGATTGGCCTGGCACAGTGGCTCATGACTAATCCTAGCACTTTAGGAGGCAGAGGTGGGTGGATCCCTTGAGTCTAGGAGCTCAGAATCAGCCTGGGCAACATCGTGAAACCCCGTGTCTACTAAAAATACAAAAATTAGCTTGGCGTGGTGGCGTGCTCCTGTAATCCGAGCACTTTGGGAGGCTGAAGCAAGCGGATCTCTTGAACCTGGGAGGCAGAGGTTGTAGTGAGTTGTGATCACGCCACTGCACTCCAGCTTGGGCAACAGGGCAAGACCCTGTCTCCAAAGAAAAGAAATAAAATGAAATTAGGAGCAAGCATGAGTTTTAAGTGTCAGACTTCCTTTCCCAGTACACTCACCTACTACAGGCTGCATGATCTTATTACTTCACTGAACTGTTTCCTTATCTGTAAATTGTTTGATTATCTACAAATGTGTAGCTTGCTACCTGACAGCATTAGATATTGGATAATTGGTTGTCATTGCTATTAATAAACATGGACTTAGAGAGTTCTTGAAGTTTTAGTTTTATGCTGAGAATCCATGTAACACTGGCAATCTATGTGTATACCTGTATCTATAGCAAAAGCCAGAATTTACCATAAATTTTGCTGTTGTATCAGGAAATACATCTTGACAACTGATACTTATTCTTAATATTATTATTCTGTTATTTCTTATTCTAGGCCCCAAAAACTTTTATTAAAATGCTTCAAATTTTAGGTTAGCATTTTTGTTGATGTTTGGACATCTTAAATTCATTATACTCATGCAAAATTTTTTTTTTTTTTTTTTTTGGAGACAGGGTCTCTGTCACCTGGGCTGGAAAATATATCTTTATAGTTTTATGCACATTTGACAATCAGCAGAAATAATAAATTGTTGTACTATGTCTATGCTTTGCTATCTTTATGTGACCAAGACATTACTGTGAAACTGAATACTATCTGGCCACATATATAACCATTGCTATTAAGTAAGTTATGATTGTGACTTGGAAATAGTCATATGGAGACAGTTCTGATTTAATTCCCAGGTAACTTTCATATTCTCACCATTTTGCAGTGTGCATTTCAAAATAATTTTTCATATCAATTTGTAGATGTGGGAACACATCGATTAGAAAGCTGAAGCTAACTTATTCTCAGATAACAATCATTTAATTATAACATTGAATTTTAAGAGGAAAAATACAGTACGCTGTCTTGTCTTTTTCTGCTCTTTCTTTTCCATGTATGGCTGGTTCATGTTTTGCTTTAATAACATTTTTTGCCTGGGCAAATGTCCATATTATACATTCTGATCACTTTAATTCCATCACCCTTGAAATTTCAAAAAGCAAACGTTTGATTTAGTGGCTTTTAAGTTAACAAATATTTATCGACATCTCTCATTTTATCAGCTTCGTTGGTACTTAACATGGTAGTTCTACTTTACGAAAGAAGCCCGTCACTAAAATACAACATTCAAAATTAAAACATAAATTTTCATAAATTTCACAGTGCTTTTTTGTGTTTGTTCTAGAAACCGTATCTCACTCTGTGGCCCAGGCTAGAGTTCAGTGGCAGGGCAGTCATAGCTCATTGTAACAGAGCTCCTGGGTTCAAGCCATCCTCCACCGTCATCCTCTCCAGTAGCTAGGAAAGGCATGTGCCACCAAGCCTGGCTAATTTTTAAAAGAATTTTTGTAGAGATGGGGTCTTGCTGTGTTGTCCAGGCTGGCCTGAAGCAGTTTTCCTGCCTTGACCTTCCAAAGTATTGGGATTACAGGCATAAGCCACCACACCAGGCTATAAGAGTGCATTTTTTAAAAAGATAAAAATGTCTAAGCCCTGTTTGAGTTGTAAGGTGTCATCAGATATGATGCTGGGTATATCAGCTTATTCCTTTCTTCTGAAGTTGTTTTTATGCTATCTTGATGAACCATCAAAGGTTCTGAAATCAAACATTTTGAAAATACTTGACTTAACGGCCATTTTATATCAAGTGTATATGCTTTTATTGTTTGTGTGCTGAAAACTGGTTATTTTCATGAATGTACTTTCTATGGATCGCTAAATGTCAGAACCAGCTAAGAATGAAAATGAGTACCATTTATACTTACTGTCAGCTGAACACTTGCATTATTTTTACCTTTATGGTGTATCTTACAGAAATTAGTTTTTAGGTCGTGGTTTCATGCATAGCAGAGCAGCTCCCTCCCTGCGATCTATTCAAAGTCAGCCCTGGACACAGGGTTTGTCCGCCCCCTCGCTCAAGCCTGGCGTCTCCGTTGCCATCCGTCTCTCTTACTTCCTCCCTCTCAACCTCCCTCCCAACACCCCTGGGGGCCTCCTTCCCTGGTCCGCGCTTGCGCACCCTCTCCGGGATCCCAGAGCAAGTGGCGGGTATCTCGTGGGCCCGCCACATGTTCAAAAAGCACCCGTCTCCATCCGATGCCTTTCCAAGCTGGCGGTGCTCAGGGGCATGGTGCCATGCTGGGGGTGGCCGAGGTTGCAGGGGTGCCCATGCTTGGTGTCCCACCTCTCTAGTTCTAGTCTCCTCCCCCAACCCCACTAGGGGCTTGTCCCTGGTCTGGGACAGGCTTGGAAAGTGTGGCGCGAGTATGGCTGAGGCGTGGTTGTTTGAGGGTGTGACCCTGCAGTCCCTGTCCCAGGGATAGGGGTGGCCGTGTGGCCCGGGAGTGGCCGAAAGTGGCACTGGGGTCCAGCCCTCTCCCACTCTGTGGCGGAGTGGGGCAGTCGCTGCCCTTGAGCCCTTTAAAAAAAAAAAAAGAAATTAGTTTTTAGTGATAGGAGAGACAATCTTTTTGCCAATGAGGTAGCTGAGATAAATTGAGATAACTCAGATATAGGTACTATATTTTCCTTGGTATTATCAAATCTGATCTTTTTTTATCAGATTGGATTCATATGAATCAATTTACTCAAATAAGTGGTTACATTAAGTTTTTTTTTTGTTTTCAGTACTTTATCCTGTGTCTTGCTCTCATGGGTAATCCTTAACGTAGTCACCTAAGTTTTAGTTCCCTTCTTCTCCATCCTTCTCCTTTTTTCCATCCCTGTACTCTCCAGACTTCCCTCTGGATCAACTATGCAATTTCTGTATGTTAATGTAACAACATATACTCCTTCTGCAAATATTAATAGATGTATGTCATAGTGTTCTAAATTTGTTATCTTTACCCCTGGGGGCAAGAATTCGTTTTCTTTTTAACTGGCAAGTCATACTTTGGTACTATAGGAAGCCCTCAAGCCTCTGTGACCAGAGGTTAGCATAGGGAAATTGAGACATTTTAAAACGTTTTTCATATTAAGCTATGAAGAAAACTGACCTTCATTGTACTTTGGTAGTAGACCGCTTCCTAATTCATTCCTTTAGGTCCAAGTAGCCTTCTCTGAAATTAAAAACAAAACAAAACAAAACATATTGAAAAAGATTGTAGGATGAAGTTATATGCCATCAAAATGATGATGAGATACAGGTATTTTTGTGTATCTCTGTCTTTTTTGACAACCAATCAAATTGAATTTTTTTTTTTTTTTTTTTTTTTTGCCAGTTAAATAGAAACTGTTGGCCAGGTGTAATGGCTTATGCCTGTAAAATCCCAGCACTTTGGCAGGGGCCAAGAAGGATGGATTGCTTAGCTTAAGAGTTCAAGACCAGCCTGTGCAACATGGTGAGACCCTGTCTCTACAAAAAATACAAAAATTAGCTAGGTGCAGTGGCGTAAGCCTGTAGTCCCAGCCACTCCAGAGGCTGAAGTGGAAGGATTTCTTAAGCCCCAGAGGTCAAGACTGCAGTGAGCCATGTTCCTGCTATTGCACTCCAGCCTAGGTAACAAAGCAAGACCGTTTCTCAAAAAATATATAAGTAAATAAATAGAAACTATCAAATTATTTTCAAGGATAAGGAAGGACTAATCAGTAGTTTAATCAGAGGCCTAGATCAAAACATAACATGTGTTTTTAAGTTAATCTCTTTAAATGCATGGTTAAGTTACCTGTATATGTGCTCAGTAAAATCGGTCATTTGTGGGGGAAAAAAATGGCTATTTGGTTTTCTATGCATAAAATTAAGATAGAAGTCTTTTTCCTCCTAACAGCCTTCATCATAGTGGATTAAAAAAAAACCAGTGTCACTTAGGCTGTGTCTTATTTGTTTCTAAAACAATGGAATAAGTCAGATGTTTGTGGAATACATTTTATATTTGCAAATAAACTAAAAAATTTTTCTTGCCTTTTTTATGAAATAACTATAATTTGTGTAAAGATTAAAATACTCTAAAACATGAATTGACAAAGCAAAATGAAGGAGCCAGATTTCAAAATCAAGTTGTGGGGTGAGGCATGAGGATGGGAAGAGAGAATTAAGCATTCATATATGGAGTTTTAATTTAGTTCCTTAAAATTCATAGTGAAAAGAGTAAGATTTTGGGGGGGAGGGCACGGAGTCTCACTCTGTCTCCCAGGCTGGAGTACAGTGGTGCAATCTTGGCTCACAGTAACCTCAGCCTCCCGAGTAGCTGTAACTACAGGTGCCTGCAACCACACCTGGCTAATTTTTTATTTTTAGTAGAGACAGGGTTTCACCATGTTGGCCAGGCTGGTCTGGAACTCCTGACCTCAGGTGATCCGCCCACCTCGGCCTCCCAAAGTGCTGGGATTACAGGCGTGAACCACCGCACCTGGCCAAAATTTGGTACTTTATAACTCAATAATTGCAACCAGACCAGCTAACTTTTTGAAAACTTGGGGCTCTGTAATGTTCAGATGAAGGTAAATGTAGGGAATAGACCCTCTTTAGATTGAGGGAGTAGGAGTTTTGACATCACAGGTCGTTTGGACTTAAAGGTATGAATTTGAAAGTAGTTTGGTTATACATGTCCTTTGCAACCTAGCCTCTCTTTCATTAGCGGAATTAATTTTGGTGGAGGGATTCATTCAGATTGTTAGTATGTATCAAGGGAGGCATTGTATACCAAAAGGCTTTGAAGTGGTTGGGAGAAGTGTTCTTATAAGAACAGGGTAATTATTAATCATAATAATCTTTGTCAAGGTGCCTAAGTAACTCACTTATATAATAGCAGCCAGTGATTAGATAGCTTCACATCAAGCAGGCTGGATTTATTCCTTTTGAATCAAAGAACCCTTTGCTTCATAACGTAGGTCTTGTGTCTCACAGAATCCTTTATAATATAGAATAAATGGTTGAAAGGAAAGGCTCACATTCTGTATTCCTGAAATTCAAATAGGATAACTTTCTCAAAGTTTTAGGATAGACCAAATGTATGTCCATGTAGCTCTAAGATATGAGTCAACAAAGCAAAATAATTATGAAACTCTTGTGGGATTTTTGGTAGAGTTTTTATGGAGATCCAGTGTATGTGAGAAGCAAACTAAACAGAGTTGCCAAGGGTTTTAGAGCCAGTCGAATTCCTAGACTTTAGGATTTGTTGAATGAATTGAATGGAAACCAGTATAGTTGTCAGTTTTAAGTTCACTCAGTATTAGCATTCAATTAGATACTGAGTTTTAAAATTTTTTTTTTTTTTTTTTTTTTGAGACAGATCTCACTCTGTTACCCAGACTGGAGTGCAGTGTTGCGATCTTGGCTCACTGCAACCTCTGCCTCTAAGTTCAAGCAGTTCTTGCCTCAGCCTCCCAAGTAACTGGGATTATAGGCGCCCACCACCATGCCCGGCTAATTTTTCACTTTTAGCAGAGACAGGGTTTCACCATGTTGGCCAGGCTGGTCTCGAACTCCTGACCTCAGGTGACCCACCTGCCTCAGCCTCCCAAAGTGCTGGGATTACAGGTGTGAGCCACGAAGCCCAGCCTAAAATGGATCTTTTAATACCAAATAAGGACATTGTCTTATGATTTAAAAAGTGTCTTTTTAAAACCTGGCTACATTGTTCTTATTCTCATTTTGCTATAGAATAATGAAAAGTTATCCAACATTCATTTTGGAATATTGTTTTGGAATCATTCATGTATCTCGGCTGTCTGATTTTACCAACATGGAAAGCATAACTCAAAGACAATTCTTTAATCAGTTTTTAAAATGAAACTACTTTTCTCAGCTGTTAAAAAAATAGATTTATAATAATAGTCATCAGCATTCTTTTAAATTGTGACAAGTTAGAAGGATACAAAAATGTATAAAAGGCTTGTGAATTTCTGACAAATTTAAATTAGGATATGTCCATAAATAGCAATTAAAATTGTTTCCAAAGAGTTATTTCAAAGCATCACATATTACAAAAAAATGGTGAAAATATAAATATAGGTCACAATTTATAGGACTTTTGTATATTGTGTATGTTTCCATAGAAATAGGTAAAGGAAATAATGGTTTCTTTTTGGGTTATAGGCTTACAGATGGATTTTCTATAGCAGGCATATGTTACCAAAAAAATGGGAATGGGCTGATGCTTGGATATTAACTTAAAAATGGGATACAAACTGAAAACAGTATGGTCTCAGATTATCAGAAGCCTAGGAATCATCTTCCTTTCTTTAACACCCATGTTCCTTATGTTCCTAATGTCTGTTCTAACTATAGTTCTTGGCCTATCTCCCCTCGTTGCCTTCACTCCCACTGCCACTACTTTAATTCAGGTCTGGAAAAGTGTATTCAGTCAGTCACTCTGAATATTTGCTAAATACATGAGTTTGTGTATAGAACTATGTAGTAACCTCCTAGCTTACCCTGGCTTTTAATTTTTCTAATCCATCTGTTAACACTTCAAAGTGATTTTACTTAAATGTGTATCTGATATTGCTTGAAAGCTTTTAATGGATCCCATGATCTGCCTCTTGGCTTTTTTTCCAATCAGAAATACCCAGTTGCTGCTGCTTTTGCTTCCAGCCATATTAATACAGTTTGAGCATCCCTAATCTGAAAATCCAAAATCTGCAATGTTCCAAAATTCGAAACTACCAATGTGATGCCACAGGTGGAAAATTCCACACTTGACCTTATGTGATAGGTCACAGTCAAAACTTAGTGTCATGCACAGATATTAAAAATATTGTATAAAATTACTTCAGGCAGTGTGCATAAGGTGAAGCATTTATGAAACATAAATGAGCTTATGTTTAGACTTGCATCCCACCCCCAATGTATCTGTCTCATGTATATGCAAATATTCCAAAATCCAGAGCACTTTTGGTCTCAGGCATTTCAGATAAGTGGTACGCAACCTGTACTATTAACTCTTCATAGAATACCCCTGTCTATTTTGTGAATGCAAGTGTCTTTCTGTGTAGCCTTCTCTGATCTTTTTCCAATAAGTCTTATTTTTTATAATTCCATGTACCCCAGCTCTATTATAGCGCTTAACTGCAGTTTATTACAATTATTTATAGCCTCTTTACCCACTAGAACAGCAGTCCCTAACGTTTTTGGCACCAGGGACCAGTTTTGTGGAAGACAGTTTTTTCCCATGGATGGGGTGTGGGGGTGGTGGTGGTTTTGGGATAAAACTGTTCCATCTCAGGTCATCGGGCATTAGTTAGATTCATGAGATTCTAAACTCCCCACTTTATGTAACACTCTACTTCTTTCTTTTCATTGATAGAGATAATATTTGTGCATATTTAGGGGCACACGCTCCTTATTCTACTACTGTAACATAGTAGAACTTATTCCTTCTAACTTTACTTTTGCACCACTTAACCAACTTCTATACATCCCTCCTTCCCCCACCCCACTTAATATAAGCATCTTTTATTTTTTATTTTTGAGACAAAGTGCCTATCTCAGGTCATCGGGCATGAGTTAGATTCATAAGGAGTTAGATTCATAGATCCCTCACATGTGAAGGTTCACATTCCTATGAGAGTCTAATGCCACAGCTGATTGGCAGGAGACAGAGCTTTGGGGGTGGGGGTAATGCTTGTCCACAGCTCACCTCCTGTTGTGTGGTGGGGTAGGGGAGGGTGTTGGGGACCCCAGCACTAGAATATGAGCCCCTGAAGAGCAGAATATCTAACTTGCATTGTCTCCCTCAGATAAAAGGATTCAGTTTATTGTTAAACGGGTAGTGCCTGCATTTGTACCTAGGACATAGTAAGTGCTTAAGTAAATTTTGAATTAATTGGGTCTGTTCTCTTTGGTGTAAGTATAAATCTGCAAAATAGCTCCTAAACCTAGATTGTAAAGAGAAGAAAGGTTAGAGATGCATTTCTGTAGTTGATGATGATTAATGTCCAAGAACGTAGCCATCCTTAGTAAAGAAAAAATAATACCAAGAAAACAGTTGGGCATATATTCCTCTTAGGTTTCATCAGGCACAATTATCTTGAAAGACTAGCAATCCCACATGACACATACCCTGGTACTCATGTGTCCATTGCAACTGTAAAGGTACTTTAACTTCAAGGGAACTTCAAAGGACAGAACTTTCCCACAGTTCACTTTCTTAACAGTTCAGTGGCCTTATTTACAGGATGAAAGTTCAGGTAGATTTTCTGGCATCTTATTTCAAAAGAATAGATACTGTCCTCCAAGTATGGATGCAGAGACATCAACACTTACCAACATGCAGCAACAGTCATAGGAACTAAACAGATTTGTAGCCCAAAATGGCACTGGTAAAAATACATGTCAGTCTGCACAGAGATTCTGAATGATTTACAATTAACAGTAGATGATGATGTTAATACCTGTTTTTAAAAAGTTGAGTCCATCAATGTGCTAATTAATCCCTTCCACAACGCAAGCAAGTTTGTATTCTTTGGAAAGATTTGGCACCAAGTTAAAAGTCACTTCTAAGTTTTGCAAAAATAAATAAGTTGATTTATTCTGTTACATAGATACCAACAAATTTCCAAAGTGGTAGTTGTAGGTACTACATAAAGTACAAGTTTCCCTGCTATGGACATATTAAAATGCTGCAAGTTGGTAGTTCCCAAGCCAGTTTGATAACCATAATCATTTCTGAAACTTATTAAAATACTCTTAGGCTTCTTACCCACAGGTCCCAGAAACAAGATGTTAGATGTCATCATTCATAATTTTCTTACAGCGTAGCAATTTTTGAAGAACCAGATACTGCACTATTTAATAAAAATCTGCCTTTTTGACAAACCCCTCATTCCCAGGTATTTAATTTGCAAATGCTACATTGATAACACTGATATATGGAATGGATTGCTTCTCTAAAATGTCTGTGGAAAGCAACAGTGCAAAGACATTATATTTTCATTTCTTTTTGGGGGAGTGTTACTGTAATATTAGATATCCGACCTGAGAAGTTTAGAGGTACTATTGCCATGAACCATTTCTTCCGTAATTCAAAAGTTATCTTTGAAGTGACTCTGATTACCTGGGACGAGAAGGCCTCATTTCTGGGATGCAGGCATGCATTTTAACATAGACTTCAGGACAAATTAAGTTGATGTTTGCTGCAGGTTGCTATGAAAATTTAAATTCCACTGAACTCATCCTCAATCTTTAGTGTTCCTACTGGGTGATATTTAGGATTGGCTCTGGGAACATGTGTTAATTTTTCTTAGTAAAACTTATTTAAAGCTTCAACACTAATACTTCTCTAATTTTGGTATCATGATTCATTCTCAGCTTTAAAAATAAAGTGTCCTGGATCGGTTTCCTTTTGCGGTAACTCCAAGCATATACAGTTGACTCTTAACAACTCAGGGGTTGGGCTCTGACCCACCTCCCATGCAGTCAAATTCACATATAACTTTTGACTCCCCATAAACCAAACCTAACTGCTAATAGCCTACTGTTGACTGTCAGCCTTACCAATAACATAGTCAATTAACATATATTCTGTATGTTATATGTATTATATACTGTCTTATTACAATAAAGTAACTAGATAAAATCAAATGGGCTGGGTATGATGACTCATGGCTAGTAATCCCTGTATTTTGGGAGGCCGAGGTGGGAGGATCATTTGAGCTCAGGAGTTCAAGACCACCCTGGGCAACAAAGTGAGACCCTGTCTCTACAAACCAGGCATGGTTGTGCATGCCTGTAGTCTTAGCTACTCAGGAGGCTGAGGCAGGAGGATTGCTTGAGCCCAGGAGTTTAAGGCTGCAGTGAGCTATGATTGCACCACTGCACTCTAGCCTGGGTGACAGGATGAGATCCTGTTGAGTTCAAGACCAGCCTAGCTAACATGGTGAAACCCCGTCTCTACTAAAAATATATAAAAATTAGCCAGGCATAGTGGTTGGAGCCTGTAATCTCAGCTACTCGGGAGGCTGAGGCAGGAGAATTACTTGAACCTGGGAAGCGAAGGTTGCAATGATGAGGAAGAAAAAATATATTTACTGTTCATTAAGTAGGAGTGGATCATAAAGGTATTCAATCTCGTTGAGTAGGCTGAGGAAGAGGAGGGGTCTTTCTCAGGGGTGGCAGAGGCAGAAGAAAATTTGTGTATAAGTGGACTTGCACATTTTAAACCCATGTTGTTCAAGGGTCACCTGTATTTAAAATTCCACATTCAAATAAATTTGACCCTTGTGTATATTATTAATAATATACATAATTCTTAGAATAATAAATGAATGTTAGATTGTAAAATCATTGGCCTAGAGGAGTTGCCTAAGGATTGAAATAAACCAGCTTCGTGGCTTCTTTATTTTTTAAATGAGGGGCAGACACAAAGTAAATTTCCAAGTCACCTTGAAATCAGGCACTTTGAAGCCTAGCTATGAGTAAACTCAGTTATACTGTCTAATACCCATTTTAGCTTTTCTGTTTACAGCATAAACTTTAAGGCCGGTCTTAGTTCTTTTAAGAAGTCAAAAGCAGAACCTCTCTAGCAGAAGTGTTTTTCAAACATTAAATCCTAAACCAAAAAAAAAAGTGACCAAATTACAGAACTCTAGGAGTTTATCTTACCTACCTACCGCTGAAAGAGGATTTTTCTTTTTAAGAAAATTAGAATATTCTGATGGACTAAACTTTTCTTGTCAAACAGGTAAAGTCTTGTTAGCCCAGAAAGTATCTCTTCTTAGGAGTGTTTACATTTGTTGAGAGAGAGAAGGCTTTATTTCTTTTTTAGTAGAGACGGGGTTTCACCGTATTAGCCAGAATGGTCTTGATCTCCTGACCTTGTGATCTGCCCGCTTGGCATCCCAAAGTGCTGGGATTACAGGCGTGAACCACCGTGCCCAGCCTGAGAAGGCTTTATTTCTAAACTCCCCACTTAATGTAACACTTTACTTCTTTCTTTTTATTGATATAGATAATATTTGTGCATGTTTTAGGGGCACATGTGATATTTTCATAATTGTATACCATGTGTAATGATCAAATCAGGGTAGTTGGAATAGCTATCACCTCAAACATCTTTGTGTTGGGAACATTACAAATCTGGCTATTTTGAAATATACAATATAAATTATTAACTATAATTTTCCTACTGTACTGTAAAATAGTAGAACTTACTCCTTCTAACTTTACTTTTGTACCATTTAACCAACTTCTATACATCCCTCCTTCCCCCATCCCACTTAATGTAAGCATCTTTTTTTTTTTTTTGAGAAAAAGTCTTGCTCTGTCACCCAGGCTGGAATGCACTGGCAAGATCTCGGCTCACTGCAGTCTTTGCCTCCCGAGTTCAAGCATTTCTCCTCCCTCAGCCTCCCAAGTAGCTGGGATTACAGGTTTGTGTCACCACACCCAGCTAATTTTTGTATTTTTAGTATAGATGGGGTTTCAGTATGTTGGCTAAGCTGGTCTCGAACTCCTGACCTCAGGTGATCCGCCCACCTCGGCCTTTCAAAGTGCTGGGATTACAGGTGTGAGCCACCACACCCAGCCATAAGCATCTTTTAAAAAGGTGGAGGGGGGCTATCAACTGTTATTTTAAGCATAGTAAGAGTTCACCCTACTACTTTTACAATGAATTACTGCAAGATGTTTAGACATTGTGACCTTTTTATTACGGTTACTGTTTTCCCTAAAGGTCAAACCAATAACTTGAGATCCTGAAGTGCAACTCAAGAGTAGAAGCATCACTTAATACTAGTAACTTAAAAGAATAGCAGATCTGGCTCGCTGTAGTGGCTCAGGCCTGTAATCCCAGCACTTTGGGAGGCTGACACAGGTGGAGCACGTGAGGTCAGGAGACCAGCGTGGCCAACATGGTGAAACCCTGTCTCTGCTAAAAATGTAAGAATTAGCTGGGTGTGGTGGCACACATCTGTAATCGTAGCTACTCAGGAGGCTGAGGCATGAAAATTGCTTTAACCCGGGGGGCAGAGGTTGCAGTGGGCCGAGATTATGCCACTGCACTCCACCCTGGGTGACAGAGTAATACTCAGTCTCAAAAAAAGAAAAAGGAATAGTAGTGGGTCTTCAGATACTTAGATGTCATGAGCTGGGACTTTAATGGGCCATTTTTAAAATTTGACATTAAAAATTCAGTCCTAATGCCAGTAAATAATTTTCATCATTTAATTCCGTGTGTTTTTGGTATATTCATCTAGCACCTTCTGAATGTTATTAGACCTCCTATATGGTTAACCTTGGATATCATATGGTGGTTTGGTAGACTTTTTTTTTTTTTTAATACACACACATCTTTTAGCTTGGTTGATACGCCCTCAGCCTGAAAGATAACAACTTGCTTATTTATTACACAACCAGATTACTTGACTCCCTATGTTTGAAGTCCCCAGTTTAGATTGGTTATTAAGTAAGCCTTCATTAGATTTTCAATTATTTATAAAAGCTAAATATAAAGAACCACAAACTATTTCAACAAGTTAATACAGCCAAAGCATATAGATAAATATATGAAACAATATAGTAAATACATGAGACCAAAAATTCAGTCTTTCATCAGTCTGGAAATAAACAAATATTTTGTGTGTGATTGTTTCTGAGACTGCAGACAGGTATTTTTAATTCTTAACTCCTACTGTGTTCAGTACATTATTCAGAAGATTAGCCAGGAACAGAAAATGTGCAATTTAATTTCCCTTAGGTTCAAGGTATAAGCTAAACAGAGTCTTTCCCTGCACAAATTATCAAGTTGGCTGTGTTTCACTGGATAGTAGATGGGACAGTGGGAATTTTGTTTGTTCATTGATGGGCGTCATTATTTAGATGGTGAGGCATTTGGCTACCTTGAAAGTCATCTTTACTCCCTGTTACCCTCACTTTATTGAATTTCTTTACTTTGACTTTCAGAGCTCTGGGCAGAAATCACATATTAGTTTGGAGGACTTTGTTATTTTATTCAAGTTAAAGTATAGGGTTTCCCCAAATTGAAAACCAGAGTAGCCTATGATCATTCCCTGTGGGATTCTTTAACTATTAAGGCAAAAGAAAATGCAGTTGCACTTACGAGTATATGGATAAAATAAAGAACTGTGAAGTGAAAAGGGGAGAGATTTTTTTAAAGATGACTATATTTTAACTCCTCCTGACTAGTAAATTCAAGGATACCAGGAAAGATGAGGTGTAGACTTTAAACCTTCAAACATTCCATTGTGTTAATCATTCTTCCTCATCAAAGAGGCAGTAAGGGATAATTTAGAGTGACTACAGTTACAAATAATGTGCTGTATAAGCACCCAAGAGCAGAGATAAGGATGGAATTAAGTGTGTTAAAGAAAATATGGCCTCCCTTCTTTACCATTTGATTGTTTTTGCTGTCCCTGGAGACTCATATCTCTCTCTATTCCTAGGACCAAAGTTTACACAACTGCCAAATATATAAACAAGAACACCCCTTAAAATTCCTGTGAAACATTGTACATCTTAAGAGAGCAGATGTGTCTATGGGCTGTCACAAATATCAGTCTTGCTATGTTAAGCATAAACTTAACAAGTATTAGTGGAGACACACTATTTAGGATTCGCCTAAAACCCTCTAAGATAGAGGTCCCCAATGCCGGCCCCTGATCGGCCGCACCTGCAGGAGGTGAGCGATGGGCCAGTGAACATCATAGCTGAGCTCAGCCTCCTGTCAGATCAGTGGCCGCATTAGATTCTCATAGGTGTGAGAACCCAATTGTGAAGTGCACGTGTGAGGGATCTAGGTTGTGCTCTCCTTATGAGAATCTAACTAATGCCTGATAATCTGAGGTGGAAGAGTTTCATGCCAAAACCATCCCCTTGCCCTGTCCATTGAAAAATTGTCCTCCACAAAACGGGTCCCTGGTGGCAAAAAGGTTGGGAACCACTGCTCTAAGGTGTCCAGTGTTGCCTGACCCCTCTCCCTACTTATGCACCCATTGGTTTGCCTAACAGCTGATTGATTTCTGTTTAAATAGACACAGTATATATTGGGGCAGTTTATTGCATCTTTGGTCATCTCTTTTCCTCTGGGTCTCTAGAACGGAAGACAATATTCTAAGTTGATTCTGTCTAACAAAACATGAGTAAAATGAGGAATTGGTTAGGTAGGTGGCAAACAGCAAAGATTATTTGGACTTGTAGCTTGCTCCATAAGTAGACTTTAACCAAGTAAGCTATTTGAGAAACAATCTTAATTTTTTTCAAGTGTTATTTTTAATTCTATAGGAATATTTTCATAAAAATAAGGGTGTCCATTATGTTAGCAACTAGAATTACAATGGCAAGTTTTAGGAGATACTTGAAATGTGAGATGTTACATTTAAAACTATAAAGTTATCGACCTAAGTATATGATTGTACCCATATGGCAGTAAACTTAAAACTTCCAGTTTCAGGTTTTGTTGTTTGTTTGTTTGTTTTAAAGAGTTGTTAATAGGGGGAAAGGAAAGGAATTTGTGAAGGAGATTGGCTTGCAAAGCCTAAAATATTTCTTATGTGGCCCTATATAGAAAAAGCTTGTGTATTCTGGACAAGAGCAATTAAAGGAAATAGTTTGGACTTAAAACTTCTAAAAATAAATAGTGCTCAAATTGCACTTGGAAGTCAGAGACCTTGCTGGTCATCAAAGGGTTCAGTTCAGTCAGTAGTTAGAAAAGACGGAAGCCAGCTTAGCCAAGAGTCAGAATACAAATATTCAGAACCGATTAATAGGCAAATAATTATATATACCATGTCCCAGCCAGTAGATGGAATAATATGCCACCATTAAATTTATATTAACATGTAAAAATGTTTGGAGTTTAGGGCTCTTTACCCATATCTTAGTGACATAGGAAGAAAATTAAGATAAATCACAAGCAACTAGAAAATAGACATGTTAACTTTACTTTAGTACATAATCTGGTAGGGTTTTTACATAATCTTACGTACTAGTCAGCCTTCTTAGAAGTGTCACATAGTCAATATCCTTAAAGAGAAATGGAAGCTAATCAGGTAAGTAAATTGTGAGCTGAGGCCTACATCATGCTTGCTATTCAAAGAAAATAAAGTAATTGGATAAATGATAATGCCTCCTTGTTGGGAAAACAGTCTTCAAAAATGGCACTAAGTTACAGTTCTAATGCAATGGAGTCACTAATTACTATGAATACTTGTTTTACTTGGCAGATTACTAACAAAGTTAATTGGATACAATAAATGTAAAGATTTTCTTTTAAAACGACAGATTCTTCAGTGAGGCGTAAACATTTTATAGAACAATTATCAAAGCTATATTGGACTTAAATACTGGTCATGAATGTATGCACACCCCATAGGTAGCTGCCCTCCTTGGGCAGCTTTTGACTCCTATGCCAAATTTTAAAATAAAGGCCGTGGCCGGGCGTGGTGGCTCACGCCTGTAATCCCAATACTTCAGGAGTCCAAAGCGGGCGGATCGCGAGGTCAGGAGATCGAGACCGTCCTGGCTAACACGGTGAAACCCTGTCTCTACTAAAAATACAAAAAAAAAAAAAAAATTAGCCGGGCGTGGTTGCAGGCGCCTGTAGTTCCAGCTCCTTTGGAGGCTGAGGCAGGAGAATGGCCTGAACCCGGGAGGCAGAGCTTGCAGTGAGCCAAGATCGCGCCACTGCACTCCAGCCTGGGCAACAGAGCGAGACTCCATCTCAAAAAAATAAAATAAAATAAAGGCCATATGTTTAATCACATTCCCCAAAAGGAGAACTTCATAAGACACTAATGAGTAATGTTTATTTTACGAATGATTTTACGGGAGAAATTACAGAGGATGTTTAAATTGCAAAAATACTCCTCCCCTTTTTTCTCCTCCCCCCCCCCCCCCCCAAAAAATCCTTTGCAGTTATCACCTAAGCTTTTTGGGTGTGTGATTTAAAAAAAAAAAAAAAAAAAAAAAAAAAACACAATACCTACCTTAACAATTTAAGTATGCAGTATTGTTTCTTCTCAGCTTTTGTTTCTAACTCTCAGCTGCCCAGTCTTTGTAACTCTTATTTCTTATGCAGAACAACTTAGCATTTGACCCTACTATCACCAAAAAAAAAAAAAAGAAAAAAATATATAGCAGTTGAGGGCAGTGTACAAGCTTAGTAAGTATATTCTGGTACTTGCTTAGGAAGTAGGAAATGTGATCAGATTCTGTTCTCTACCATATGACACTGATTTGCAAGGCCCCGGGTACAGGACTACTGGTAAAAAGAACCCTGCAACTTCCTGTCACAGAGGGACACAGCAATATATATAAAACAGCATCTGCCGTAAATCTTTGGGGAACGTCTTACTAGATTTAACCAGCTAATTTTACTAGGTATTTAGGAAAGTGTGACTGCAGTTCAGGGTCTTTGTTTTTTCTTTTAAGACGGTCTGGCTTTGTTGCTCAGGCTGGAGTGCAGTGGCATGATCAAGGCTCATTGCAGCCTCAGCATCCCTGGGCTGCAGCGATTCTTCCACCTCGGCCACCCAAAACTGGGATTATGGGTGTGAGCCACCACACCTGGCCTCTTATATCTTGATTAAGGTCCTGTCTGGGCCTGCAGAGGTTCAATTTGCTTAACCCCAGCACTTTCCCTCAACATGGAGGTCCTTGGTCAACATTAACCAAGGTAATAAAGAGTTGAAAGTTTTAATCATAAGTAGGTGGAGAAGCATTTAAACTGGTTTAATAAACTTGAAATATGAATACCTTAAATATTCGAATAACAAAGCACTGGTGAAACAGGTTTTTCTATGGAAAGACCACAATTTTCTATCCAGCACATTTCATTTGACTGGGTTCCTTTTTTTTTTGTAATAGGACTTTGAGAATTCCAAATCAAATTTGCACTTTTGCACAAAAGGTTCACTTGGTGACTCTCATGCCTCCATAAGTGTCTTCCATCTGATTCTGCACAACCTACTGCCTTCAGGGTATCCTGGGACCAGCCAAAGAGATGATTCCAACCAGTGGAATCATCATTAAACTAGTGGTTCTTAAAATATGGACACTGAGTCAACCTGCATCAGAATTACTGTAGATTCTGGACAAATGTACCAAGTCAACATCAAATCAGTGCTACATTTTGAAAAGGTAACTGTAATAAAAAGATTTTTTTCAGATACTGAAATTGCAGTGAAGACAATGTTCCCACCTTTTTAAAATGGTGTAATATTAGGCTCATTTATGGAATGTTTTATGAAGCAGATTTGTATTTTAACAAGCCTTTTAGGAATGCAGATATTATAGGGGATAACATGAATGGTGGTAAAGAGGGGGGCATATTTGAGCAATGATTTTTCAAGAGCTATGAATTTACAGTGCAATCCTAGCAGGAAAAGAGAGGGAGAAAAGAACATCTATTTTGAGCTGCAGACATAATTGCATCACAGCTGAGATTTCATAGTCCCCGTCCTCTCTATTCCTGTTGAATTACATGATTAAAGGTAACTATATATATATATATATATATATATATATATATATGAATATATGAAGATGTTTAATTGTTGCAGGTTGGAGAATTTGGGCCAGGGGGAATTCACTTGGCCAATGTGTTAAAAATGAGAAAAGGATTAGCAGTCATCAAAATTTCTAAGTAGTTAATTATCTGCATGGTGGGTTCAGTAAAAACAAACATGGTACTCTCAAATGACTGTTGATGGGCTATTAAATCACATTAGTATCCTGTGAACCCTGGTCATAGCTGGAAAGGAGAATCTTTTGAGAAATGGAAAAACCACGTTCTTTGTACATAAGGAATATGTCTTTTAAACACCCCCAAAGTATAGATTAAGACGTGATTGATGAAAAGTCTCCATTTTCTAATAATGGTTTTATGAAACCAAAGTATTTACAACTAAGAACCAACCATCTGATCGCCAGTAGAGAGTGGAAAATAGGAAAGGGTAACGTCTCAGTATGATATCTGGAGTAGTCTGGCTAGGACCATAAGCTGCATTTTGTTACAAGTTCCCAGAAAATAAGCCTGAATGAGCTTAGAGCTTAATACTTCCAGTGATGGTTCTCTCTTCCCTCAAGTATACAGATTAACTACTTTTGTGCCGTGGGCCTTTTGACAGCCGCCAAAAGCCCGTGGTTCCCATCTCAATGTTTTACATGTGTATTACATAATGCTCACACATTCTAAATTTTATCTACCGACTCCTAGTTAGAAATCCCTTGCAAGGGGTGTTAGGGTTCTGAGAGAAGGCTGGTAAGTAATGAGGCTTTTAACTTATTTCAGCACCCTGTTCAGGTCGGGAATATGTTGTGTTCTAATTACTCTAGTTTCCAGCTCAATTGGTGTTGGAGAAACTAGCCCACTTATAAGTGGCTCAAATGAAAACCCACGGGGAGGCATTTTTCTTTAATAAGCAACCCTAAGCCCCCTTTGAAGTCAGTCTGACTAATCAAAAGAAAGAGGTTATATATCCCAGTTTTGACCTTTTGTGAAAATAGCCCTTTTACTGTATGTGATATATTATTGGCATCTCATTCTGCACAGTCCAAATGATGTAGACAATATAATGATTGGTATATAACTATGGACACCGAAGATCCACTGCAAGGCCTGCCGATCACTTTACACAGAAGGAGCCCGTTTCCTGAGGTCCGCTTGGTCGCTCGGGGTGGGGTGGTACTTTGCCCTAGTAAACTACCAAGCAGTCCGAACGTTCGCTCCTCTGGAAGACCGAGTTGTGGGCGGCTGCGCTGCGGGGACAAACTCGCCGCATGCCCGCTGGCCAGAGCGAGTCGGGGCCTGGCGTTAGGGCAATCTAGACTGGCCGGCATGGTACAGGGCGTATCCCTAGCCGCCTTCTGTGTCATATGGGGCGCCGCCCTCCAGCCTAGGAGAGGCGGCCGCTAGGAGGGGCAGAAGGGCCTTGTCTGCCCCGGTCTGAATACCCCAGGCGGGGTCGGAAAGCGGGTCACAGAAGAGCCCAGTAAACTGCAGGGGTGCAGCTCGTCTCCAGGGACCGGCAACCCCCAGGGCCGCGCAAGCCGGTAACAACCCATAATCCGATCCTGTCTTCGGGATCAGAAGAGAGGACAGCTGGCCCGGGCGCCAGCTCAGTTCCTCCTCCGCAGGAGCCTCGGAAACGCACTTCCGCCGCGCGGGCATGCCTCCACGCAGGGCGCGTCCTAGGCCGGTTCACTTCCGCCCAGCGCTTTCTGTGGCTAGGGGAGTCAGGGCTTTCCTTTTCCCCTATTCGGGCTCTTATTTGACCCCGGTTTTCCGTTGAACCCTTTTCTCCCCTCTTGCCCTCCAAACAAGCAGTCTGCTGCCGCTCCCGACTTTTCTCGCTGAGACACCGTCAGCTCACTCCGAGCCCAGCACAGCGGCCATCTTCGGTAAATTCTGGCAGCAGCCCGCCTGTTCATTGTCCTGTGTGCCCAGAGGAAAGAACTACTCATTTTTCGTGATCAAGCTAGGGGAGGCAGGAGCAATAATGGCCCTGCTATAGGACTGGCTTTTATTTGAATTCCAACTCTTCTGCCACCTTAACCAGCTGTATCCAGATTTTAAAAGTTAATCTATCCGAGCCTCTTATTAAATTTTAGGTTGATGAGATGATGCATGCAAAGCGCTTAGAACAGTACTAGGCATAAAGTGTCCGACATAAAGGTTAAGTAAAAGTAAGGAAAAGCTATGGGGATGTATTGAGTATCTCTTTGCCCAATGACGTATTAGTCGTATTAAATATGGAAAGTGCCTTTGATTCTCCGTGCCCATGGGAGAAGGCATAGGAATGGCCTTTTCCCACCTGTAATCAGAGAGCAGGTGTTTCAAGAACGCCTCAATATGTTTGCGATCTCTCACGCAGCCTTTCAGGCTCCTAATTCCTACGAAGTTTCCGCTTTTATTCAAATTGGCTCACTCCTTTTTGCAGGGCTTTGTACTGAATGAGTATTCTTTTAAGGGTGGTGGACAAGCAAAGGTTTGGTAGCACATTTTTAATTTCACAGGGAAAATGGGTATGAAACATCTTCCCAAGTACATCTTAGACTGCCAGCTGTCAGCAAGCCATAATGCTCCCCAGCTCTTGGGCCCTACAGCCCCTCTCCCCCATCCCCGCTTTAGTTCTTTGTCATTGCTCATGGACAGCTGGTTTGGGGACCAGGTGCAGATGATGGGAGGTTTCTAAAAAACAGCAAGTGAGAAATGCTAGTTTTGTTGTTTTAAGTTGCACTGATGACTCTAGTAGTTATCTGTGCTGCTTGTGATAATTTATAAGGCAATGATAACGAATTAAACATACAAAAGATTATCTTCCAAAGGAAAAAAAAACTGCAAACTTGTGACACCGTTTATGATCCACTTAGTCTTGAGATACTGAGTAATAGAACTTTCTCCTTCTAGGCTGAGTTGTGAACTTGGGTTTGGTTTCTTTCTGCAATCCCTGCAGGGCCATAAATTCTTGGCCCTTAAGACTGGGTGGCCCATAACAGACTCAGTGATACCATCAATAACCACAATTCACACTGGAGTCAAGTTATCTGATTCCCACACCAGTTGGAGAACTGGAGATTCCTTAGAACTTTTAACTGTCATGTTTTCAAAGTTGACATGGAAAATTTTACATGAAGCTTAAAAATACAACTAATTTGTGGTGATAGAGACGAGAAGAGTTAAGCTCTAAAATTAGAAGAGCAGTTCGTTTTGAGGCAGCACTGATTGGGAGGAAGCATGGAGTATATAATTACACATTTCTATATAATGTAAAAATGTATCTATAGATTTAAGATTTATGCATTTTATGTAAATTTTACTACAATAAAACGAAAATGAAAAGACAGATCATAGTTTAATCAAATATTGTGTAACAAAGTAACTTCTGTTAAACATTTATATTTTTATGTGTATATGTATCTTTTACATGTATGTGTTAAGGATATGCATTAAAATGGTAATAACTTCCTCTGCCTGTTGGGATAATGGAGAGTTTTGTTACTTTTTGTCTTTTTTTAAAACATGTTCTTCAGTAATAATGTATTGCTTTTGTAATAATGAAAAACAAAAGTTATTTTGTAAATCTTTGTTACTGATAAGAGATGGGTATTCTGTTAACTACTCAATTCTCATGTAGGAAAACAAAATACATAATGTCTATCTGATAAATCGAGAAACAGAAGCGTTACTTAGAAATCTGAGTTACCTTTAAAATAATGACTGGCATTTGAAGTTGAGGATGGGTCTTGAGTTCCTGTGATTTTAAGCTCTTGGATATGAGGGTTGGGTGAGTTCCTCTTTTTCTCTTAAAATATATGTATGTTTAACTTTGCTAAATAAAATTTAAAAGATGCAATGTATCTCAGTGCAATTTTTAAAAATTTATTTTCATCCAGGTTACTCTACCCTTTCCCTTTGTCATTCAGCAGGCAGAACAAGGAAAAATTAAACTTCTAACTGAAAGGAACTTTGAATAGCAATCAATATCAAATTAGAGACAAAATATAAATATTGCTCAATATAAAATGAGGGTTTTTCTTAATTGAGGGGACAGAAATACAGCTTCTCAGTTATCATAAATTGCATCTTTTTTTGGGAGGGCCTTTTTGGCTTGCATCCATTACGAATTATATATCTTTTACTACTGTGGGAACTGCATTATCGAAACAGCTAAAGCTTGTGTATTTAGCGCCCTCTAGTGCATTATCGAACAGCTAGAAGAAATGTAAATCTCAGTCCACCTCCCCTCTTTGCACCTACATGTTGTTTCCTAGCCATGAGACATTAGGCTGTGACCTCACAGTAGTTCTTTAATCTCTAGGCTTCAATTTTCTCATCTGTAAAATGAGGACGATAATCATAAATACTAGATAGGGTCCTGAGAACTAACTGAATGGTCTGTGCTTGTGACATGCCTGGCACATAGTAGAAGCTCGATTAGTGCTAGCTACTCTAACATATAAATAGATCGAGTCAGTACTAACATGATTAAAGACAAGTAATCTTGACTCAGATGTCAGAATCTGCTAGTAGGAAAGTGGAAAATGTTAAAGAGGAACCAAAAAATAAAGAATGAAGGCCTGGGTTTGATACTCATCTTTGGTTCCCTTTTGAGTCAATTGATGCCAATTCTGAAGTCTGGGAACATGCTAAATTCCTTTGCATCCTTCACAGTGCATATAATTGCACACTGTCAACAAATATTTGTGTTAATGTTCAAGCTAAATGGTTAGCAAACAAGATGAAGAATGACAGAAAATAATAATTAGTATAAAAATTTGTATTTGGATTCAACTTTCTGTTATTTGAGGCAGAAGCCAAATGCCATTTTTTGGATTGTAGCTTCGGAACAGGCTGTGGACAAGATTTGTGTTACCCGTGTGCAAATGAGCAGCATAATTATACTGTGTGTTTCATATGTTCGCTATGCGACTTTTATGACTCATTACTGACAACGACAATAGTAGGTTCTAGAATCCTGCCGTCATCCATTCTCACCCATTTTCAGCATTGCATAGGCTATACAGCTAAAATTTACTTCCTCAGACACATTCCAAGAGATACCTTCTCTCCACATAGTCTACATGACCATCTATAGTTCTTTTCCTGCACTGACAGACATAGACTTTGGTACTTAATACCAGTACTTATTGGGCTCTCCAAGAACCCAGTTGCTTGAGGAAAGCATTGGGTGCTTCTCACCCTGAGTCCCTGGAATCTTTGGTTGGGCCTGTATATAATAAATGTCCCCATTGCTTATTTTTCTTGTGTGCTTTATATTAGACATGTCACAGTGTTGTCTCTCCTTCCCTTCCATTGCCTCAGTGCTAAACCAGACCAATTTTCTCATGAAAGGTACATGATACAGGTAACCATGTATTGTGCCTCTATTAATGCTTATACATTATGCTAAGCATTTTACATACACTACTTCTTTCACAACCACATCCAGTAATAGAGTATTCCCATTTTCCAGAGGGGAGAATTGCCCTAGTTCACACAGATAAATGGCAGAGCCAGACTTCCAACCCAAGTCTGCCTCTAGAACCTGTGGATTCAACACTGCATCAGAAACTCCAAAGGGAAAATTTTGAGTTGTCTGTCTCCAGAAATTCCTGCAAGGAAAATCATGAAGCTCCCTTTAGGCACTAAGCCATAAGTTCTGAGGCTTCCTCCTTTTCAAGAAAACCCACCTACCTAGCCCTGATAATTATTAGAACTGCGATGACTCACATTTACTTGGCACCTCACAGTTTTCAAAGGTTGGCGCATGGGGTATCTCATTTTATTTTCCAGAAAATCTTTTGTGTTCATCATCAACTGAGTGTCCAAGCTGGCGAAGCAAGTTCTTTTCTGGCAGAAGATTGCAGCTCCTATTATTTACCCCCCAGGGGATAAACTGCAAATCCCAGGCCTTCCAGCTGGGAACACAGAGCTAGCTGTGCAAGCATATAAAAAACCTTGACAAAGCAGGAGGGGGGTTCACATACTGGCTATCCTGATTACAGTGCATTGGGCAAGGAGCTCTCCCACTGGAAGCTGTATCACAGAACCACAGGCACTGCCTTGGCGGGCAAAACCACATTCAGCAGTTCTTCAATCAGCCAGGGCCTTCCCTGCCCATGTGCTCATTCATTTATGCTACGCATGTGGTCTCTTATAATTGCTTTTCCTCTCCTTAACTCTCTTTTCATACCCCAGCCCCTACCCCCAACTCCCTCTTGTCCTTAAAAGCTTCCTCCTGCTTTACACCTTAACCTCTTTGTAGGATCCCAGTAAATGCCAAGGCTTGTGGGGGTGGAAGATTATAAATCAAAGCCACAGACACAGACATGGGGGAGGAGCCACCCAGGGGGTGGAAGGGCCACAACTTGAAAACAAATGAGCCTCTTTCATCCCAGTGGGATTTTTGTTTTTTAAGGTCTGCAGTTCCGGTGGGGCATTAAATCAGAAGCTATGGTTTCTGGGACTTATAGGAAGAACAATAACTAGAGAGTTGTCCATATGTGTTCCCTGAGTTTCAGCAAAACTTGGGGGCCTAGAGAAGTCCTGTTATTTTTAAAAAAGTGTCGTTTCTCCGTTAACAAAATAGGTTTCACATTTTAAAAGCAGCTTAAAGCATAGCACCATTCTTCCTCCACAATTGAGAAGTTCCATTAAATGATACAAGGGGTCAGATTTGAGAGATCTGACTAAATATTATTTAAGAAAAGTTAAATTTTGTCAGTTCTCAATTATCTGTGCTAGTGGAGGGGATCCAGGGACAGAATTCCACTGGGACTTTAATTCACTTGTTGATTTGCATTTGGCACTATGAGGCATTTTAGTAATGAACACTTTAATATGGGTGTGCCTGCAGTTCTGGAAATTTACAACTGTTTATAGCAAATAACACTGCTACTCAGTGAAGATGCTGACAGGGCTGGAATGCTGTCAAATGACTTTTCCAGCCTCTGGACCAACTCTGTTTACTGAGGCCTGGAAACAAAATAGGCTTTGGCTTCAGACAGGAAGGTTTAAATCCTTAGACTCACATTATCAAGTAGTTTAGGAAAAAAAAAAAAATCCTGATGCTGCTGTGTAATTTTTCAGATTCTTCATTTGAAAAATGGGAAAAAGAAGTAATATCAAGTACCTTGACCATGGTATCAGAGAATGACCTCAGAAGTTGTGAGGGAATTCTCAGACAAAACTTTGAAATATAATCCAGGATTCAATCAGGTATTATTTTAATCTTTAAGTAGTCTTGATGGGTTGCAAACTTTCATGAATAGAGGAGAGCTGCTAAGTACTTGGGTTAAGAGGGCTTGAGACCAACTCCTGTATAAATTGTGACATTCTGTCTATATAGTATAAAGGGAGCTCAGCATAACCCAAGAAGGTCACAGACCAGAATCACTGGCTGAAACCTCTGGCCAGTGACCAACCTCAACTCAAAAGGTAAGTATATTTTGTGTTCCTAAGAATCCAGAAAGTTCGAAATTTCTATTAAGAAGTTGCTGCTGGCCAGGCACAGGGGCTAACACCGATAATCCCATCTCTACAAAAAATACAAAGAAGCCAGGCATAGTGACAGGCACCTGTAGTCCTAGCTACTGGGGAGGCTGAGGCAGGAGGACTGCTTGATCCCAGGAGGCAGAGGTTGCAGTGAACCAAGATTGTGCCACTGCACTCCAGGCCCAGAGCAAGACCCTGTCTTTAAAAAAAGAAAAAAAAAAAAGTTAACTGCTTGCTAGAAGACCTGAGACCTTCCCATAGCCACATGAATGGGTATGGAAGTAAATTTGCCTCCAGGAGAGCCTTCAGATGAAAAGGTGGAAGCCCAACACCTTGATTACAGCCTTCTGAGAGAACCTAAATTAAAGGCACCTAGCTAAGCTGTACCCGAGATTCCTGACCCAAAGAAATTGTGAGATAATAAATGTTGTTTAAAGCTGCTTTTAAAAAAAGAAGTTTCTGCTCTATGGTTTATCTGCAGTCAACTTATTCTTTGTGTTAATACGTGAGCCATTATAACTCTTCAATACATTTGAATTTGCACTAAGTGGCAGATGTGGCCTTGAGTTCTCCACACTGCCCAAGAAGCCAGATGGCAAGAAGGCTCATTTAGGCAGCCCTCCTACACAAAACTCTGCACCACATGCACAAATTCTGAATTGTGTCTGTAGGAGGAGGGGGTGGTTAGAATCGGGCAGAAAGAGCCAGAAACCAAGTGCCCAAGCATTCATGATCTGCTGAAAATACCAAGTGAATTTCTGCAGTTTCCTTACCATCCATATTATATAACATGCCCTGGATTAAGGACTCATTCTTCATCACTGAGGTAGAATTTGGTCCTTGTGCCCATAAACAAAAGAAAGCTTGGCTAATGCAATTGTACATTCTTTCCAAAGAACACATTTGTTTTCAGATGAGGAAGTCAGAGCACTGTTGTGCTAAATGTTTAGATCTGGTATTACTTAGGATAGGGGTTCGACAACTGTAACAAACAGATGCCAAAATTGAGTAGCAGTTCAGTAATGTCAGGGGCCTGCTTTCCTTCTCTTGGTGCTGCCACCCTCAATACATGGCTTCTATTTCACTGTTTAAGATAGCTGCTCCAGCTCCCACCCTCACATCTGTGTTCCAGCAGAAAGGGAGAAAATGAAGACACTGTCCTCACTTTTAAGGATAACAATCTGGGCCAGGCACGGTGGTTCATGCCTATAATCCCAGCACTTTGGGAGGCTGAGGTGGGCAGATCGCTTGAGTTCAGGAGTTTGAGACCAGCCTGGGCAACAGGGTGAAACCCTGTCTCTACAAAAATAACCCAGGTGTGGTGGTGTGCGCCTGTAGTCCCAGCTACATGGGGGGCTAAGGCAGTAGAATTGCTTGAGCCTAGGAGACTGAGGCTGCAGTGAGCCATGTTCTTGTCACCGCACTCCAGCCTGGGTGACAAAGTGAGACCATGTCTCAAAAAAAAAAAAAAAAAAAGAATCTGGATGTTGCATACATCACTTTTACTCCCATCTATGACCATATCTGGCTGCAAGGGAGGCTTGGAAACTGGATGACTCTGTATTCAGCTAAAAATTCCATTATATAAGAAGAAAAGTACAGATTGGAAGATAAACTAGCACTTTCTGCCAGGATTCCCTTCCTGTGGCTTACCCCTCCAAACATACCTGATTAATATTCAAACTGCTGGGCTAAAAGCCTATTTAATTCCCTACGTAAAGAACATGTTGAAAACTAGAGGCTTGTCCAGGTGCGGTGGCCCACACCCGTCTCTACTAAAAACACAAAAATTAGCTGGACGTGGTGGTGGGCACCTGTAATCCCCGCTACTCAGGAGAATTGCTTTAACCTGGGAGGCGGAGGTTGCAGTGAGCTGAGATTGTGCCACTGCACTCCAGCCTGGGTGACACAGCAAGACCCTGTCTCAAAAAAAGAAAAAAAAAAACTAGAGGCTGTTTTGCACCCTCTATTTTTTTGGGTAGCACAGGTAGTACATGTTTATTCTTGGGGGGAAAACAAAATACAAATCAGTAAGAACTTAAGAATTAACATCATGAGACTCTATACCCAGTGATAATAATGGTAGGATTTTGATGTCTTTCCTGATAGACTTTCCTGAAACAAATGTAGACATATATAACATACAATCTCATGGTGCCGATTTACATTATATAATGTCAATCACCACCATCGTGATGATAAATGGCCAGTGCTATTGTGTATGTCAGGTGGGGAGAGGACTTTAAACCTAACCTGTCATACAATTGAAAGAAAATAGAAATTGGGAGAATTGGATTTCACTTCTACCTCTTCACTGACCAACTGACCCTGTGTCACCCTGAATCAGTAACCTAAAATCTTTTTTCTTTTTTTAAGACAGAGTCTCACTCTATCACCCAGGCTGGAGTGCAGTGGCGCGATCTCGGTTCACTGCAACCTCTGCCTCCAAGGTTCAAGCAATTCTGCCTCAGCCTCCTGAGTTGCTGGGATTACAGGCATCCACCACCACTCCCGGCTAATTTTTTTTGTATTTTTAGTAGAGACAAGGTTTCACCATGTTGGCCAGGCTGGTCTCGAACTCCTGACCTCAAGTGATCTACTTGCCTCAGCCTCCCAAAGTGTTGGGATTACAGGTATGAGCCACTGCAACTGGCCCCCCCAAAATCTTTTTTTTTTTTTTTTGAGACGGAGTCTCGCTCTGTCACTAGGCTGGAGTACAGTGGCTCAATCTCAGCTCACTGCAACCTCCGCCTCCTGGGTTCAAGCAATTCTCCTGCCTCAGCCTCCTGAGCAGCTGGGACTAGAGGTGCACGCTGCCATTCCCGGCTAATTTTTTTGTATTTGTAGTAGAGATGGGGGTTTCACCATATTGGCCAGGACAGTCTTGATCTCCTGACCTTGTGATCCGCCCGCCTCGGCCTCCCAAACTTAAAACCTTAATGTTTCCATTTCTCCATCTGTAAAATGGAAATTAGTTACATTTGATTTTTCTAATCCCTAAGATAGTTATGAAAATCAATTATTCCTCCCTGTATTCCTTCAAGTACTCTTGAGTGCCCACTATGTGTCAGGTATTGAGAACAAGACACACATGCTCCCTGTCCCCATGGAGTGGAACCTAATGAGCGAGGCATAGCAACATGTTTTGAGAAATATCAGCTGGGATACATTAGGTAAAGGGTTACTGTCGAGAAGTGGCCACCAACTATCCCTAGCATTCCTTGGTCCTTCACACTCTCCTTGATACCTCCTTCCCAAGGCCAAAGTGGGGGAAGAGGTGAGAGATAAAGTGGTCAGATGAGTGGCTATGGCCCAGCCTGGTCAAACTGCCATTTTACACTCCACCCACTCCCCAACTCAGTCAGCCCTAGCTCTACTACATGAATCCAGATTTTCTCTTCTATGTGCCCCACCCTCTGACAGGGAAGTAGGAAAACAGAGATTTGTAGAAGTTGGTAAAAGCTAATGTCAGAAGGCAAAGTTCCATTTCTAGATCCAAGAAAAACTTCCTGTTTTGTTAAGACATTTCTTAGGAGCGGAAACTGGCTCACTCAAATGAAAACCACAATGAATAATTTTACTGATTTGTACCATATGTTTAGCAAGCCTGAAATCCCAAGAGGAGGTTGGTGAATAAAGAGAAATCAGAAAGGGACTGTCAGATACCAACCCCCAACCAACCAGAGCTTTTCCCCACATCACCACTCCCTGAAGGAACAGCGACAACTGAGGGAGTGGAAACACATTTGGGACACGTGATGCAAAGGTAACCTGGTGGCTCATTTAAGGGCTGTGTGACTTGGATTGGTCATCATCCTTTCTCCAGATGGAGTTTCCCTTTTTTACAAAAAGATCTAGAAAATCAGCTGTACTAGCATAGACAGTGCTGCAGTAACAAATTAGCTCTGGAGTCTTGACTTAACACAGTAAAAGTTTATTTCGTGTTTTCATTAAATGACACGTACAGGTTGGTGGTGGAATGGGAAGTGGAGATGGGAATTCTGCTTACGCACCCTGGTTGATAGAGGCTCTGGCACTTGCAGCTATATCACTGGAGCCTTGGGCCATCACCATCTTGGCCGTAGAGGGAGAGAATGCATAGAGAATTCACATGTGTCCTATACTTCAGCCTGGAAGGGACACATATCACCTCTGTCTCAGTGGTTGGACAGAACAAACTACAGATGGACTGGGACAGATGGGGAAGCCTATGGATATTTGGTGAGCAATAAATGCCTCTGCCACAACAGCCTTTTAATGCTGTGTGCATGTTACTACGTGTTACGGCAGCTCAGAATTCCAGACAGATCTTTTGAATCCTAATCTGCTGGGATGTCTCATCTAAGATTCTTATTTATTTCCTGAGCACCTAATAGGCAGTCCTCGTGTCAAAAATAGCACACCGGTGGGTTCTGCATAATGATTTTACCTCTAGAGTTTTCCCTCTCCTCTCCCCTCCCCTCCCCTCTTCTCCCGTCCCCTCCCCTCCCCTCCCCTCTCCTCCCCTCTCCTCCCCTCCTCTCCTCTGTTGTCCAGGCTGGAGTGCAATGGCACAAACACAGCTCACTGCAGCCTCAATTCCTAGGCTCAGGCAATACTCCTGCCTCAGCCTCCCATGTAGCTCAGACCACAGGTGTGTGCCACCATGCTAATTTTTTAAAAAATTTTTTATTTTTTTGTATAGACAGGGGCTCACTTTGTTGCTCAGGCTGGTCTCAAACTCCTGGGCTCAAGCAATCCTCCTGCCTAAGCCTCCCAAACTGCTAGGATTACAGGCATGAGCCACCATGCCTGGGCTTTTCCTTTTTAATTTAATTTTTTACCTAATTAGCTAGTCCACAGGAATTAGCAGCTCAGCGCGGCCTCACAATATGTTGTTGGAGGACTGACATAGCTTGGTGTCCCTGGGAGCATGGATTAGTCAGTCATTGGAATTCAAAGCTGAGTTTTAAAACAGTATGGAATTTTAAGCTGTTCACATTTAATTCCACAAAAATGACAACGTAAAACTGAAGGGTTGTTCTCTGAAGGATTATTGACCATAATTGTTCAAAATGTATTACGATTCAAGCCTCCTCTTGCAGTTGACTCATGTTTGACTCTTGTCCAGTGTTTCTATGCCCAGGGATGGTGCTCTGTATGCATCACTATTATCAATTAAATATACATACAGTCTGTACACGTAGGCTGCAGTTCGCTTGAATGAAGTTGTATGCCCTTGCCAAGTAGGGGAGTAGGGTGGGAGGAGTCACTTTCTTTTTTCTTTCCTTTTCTTTTTCTTGCCTTTTTTTTTTTTTTTTTTTTTTTGAGACAGGGTCTCACTTTGTCACTCATGCTGAAGTGCAGTGGTATGAACATGGCTCACTGCAGCCTCAACCTCCTGGGCTCAAACAATTCTCCTGTCTCAGCACCCCTCAAGTAGTTGGGACTACAGACATGTGCCAGCAGGCCCAGCTAATTTTTGCATTTTTTTTAGAAATGGGGTTTCACCATGTTGCCCAGGCTGGTCTCTACCTCCTGAGCTCAAGTGATCTGCCTGCATTGGCCTCCCAAAGTGCTGGGATTACAGGCGTGAGCCACTGTGCACTGGTGGAGGCAGTCACTTTCTAAGTGCTAGCTTATTCAGGTCTGAGTTTCTCTGCCTTTCCCTCTTGCTCCTTGGTTTGGGGACATTTTGTCATCCACCAAAAAGGCAGGAGAGAGCAAGGCAAATACAGATCAATTCGAAGCAGACTCACTTCACAGGGTGGTTCTCTACTTGTTTTGTTTAACTTGGCCTGCTGTGGAGCTATTTGGGGACACATACAGTTCTGCAGCCAGGAGGCCCTTTCCAGAACCTGATTTCCCCTTGGAATGACACATTATCCTCCCTTCACATGTAGCAATTGTAAATTCCTGCCTAGGGAGCAGCAATTGCTTTGAATTACACACTATTTGAACAGACCAGTATGGGATTAACAAGGCCTTATTGTTCTGCAGTCCTTTATTGAAACTTGCTATAGTAATTTCTGGTGAAATTATATTCCCCTGCCTATCATTTGACTATGCAAAGGAACACTTTCCACACTCTAATTGGTCCTTTCTAGTTGTATGTAATAAAAATCTCTTTTTACTATATTATTAACCCTGAGCAGGAAGAAATAATACTATCAGGTTTTTTCATTTCACCCTTTTCTCACCCTTTCCCTCCCTTTGACATCTCTACTATGATTCCATGACTTGGACGTTTTTTAGATTTGTGGTGCCCAGAATATTACTTTATGACTGCTATATACATATAGAAATGCACACACTATACCCACACAATCTAGGATTATCTCCTTTACAATATGCTATTTTTTAAAATAAACTTCAGGAGCACAGAATTAAATCAGTAATAATCCCTGTTTCAGGACACATTCTCATCATTGGTCTGGAAGTACCATTTTAAACATGTTTTTAAACAGTCTAGGCAAACAATTTACATCTACTCTTCAATTAAAAAAACAAAACAAAACAAAAAACTCTAGTCCAGGCATGGTGGCTTGTGCCTGTAGTCCCAGCACTTTGGGAGGCCAAGGTGGGTGGATCGCTTTGAGCTCAGGAGTTCAAGACCAGCCTGGACAACATGGCAAAACCCCGTTTCTACTAAAAATAGAAAAATTAGCTGGGTGTGGTGGTACACACCCATAATCCCAGCTACTTGGGAGGCTGAAGCAGAAGAATGGCTTGAACCTGGGAGGCAGAGGTTGCAGTGAGCCAAGATCGCACCGCTGCACTCCAGCCTGGGCAACAGAGTGAGATTTCGTCTAAAAAAAATAAAAATTCTTACTTTTCAATCATCTGCAAATAGAATTTGGTAACCAAGAATGAATCTACCAATATTTACTTCCTAACTAAGCTGTTTCTAACAGAAATCAAAAGGGAATCTCTTTATAATGATGAAGTCTAAAGGCAGACTAATAAAAATGCTGAGATCAAGATGTTTAGGTCAGGTGCAGTGGCTCAGGCCTGTAATCCCAGCACTTTGGGAGGCCTAAGCAGGAGGATCACTTGAACCCAGGAGTTCAACACCAGCCTGGGCAACATAGTGAGACCTGGATCTCTACAAAAAATACAAAAATTAGCTGGGCATGGTGGCATACCTATAGTCCTAGCTATGTGGGACGTTGAGGTGGGAGGATCCCTTGAGCTCAGGGAGTCAAGGCTGCAGTGAACAGTGATGGCAGCACTTGTACTCCAGCCTGTGTGACAGAATGAGACCTTATCTCGAAAAAAAAAAAGTTTACCAGGCTTTAAATAGTTTATTTTGGTGGACATTATTTGTCCATAAAATAGACCTTTATAAAAGCTCGGATTTGAAACCAATAAATTAGAACTGTAATGTAGTCTTTTCTAGCTGGTTTTAGGCCAGTTAAATCTAGCAGAGATCATGAAGGCAGAAAGCCAACTTGAAGCCAAAATAACTATTGAGAACATTCTATATTCCATTAATAGGTAATGAAATTAAATCTGTTAACTGCTAAATTAAAATACATATTCTACTTATTTACATAAAACTTTAGGCCTATATAACTATCATGCTTCCAAAAATAACAGCCTGGCCAGGCACAGTGGCTTACGCCTGTAATCCCAACACTTTGGGAGGCCAAGGCGGGTGGATCACCTGAGGTCAGGAGTTTGAGACCAGCTTCGCCAACAAAGTGAAACCCTGTCTCTACTAAAAATACAAAAATTAGCCAGATGTGGTGGTGCGTGCCTGTAGTCCCGGCTACTTGGGAGGCTGAGGCAGGAGAATCGCTTGAACCTGGGAGGTGGAGGCTGCAGTGAGCCCAGGTCAGGCCCCTGCACTCCAGCCTGGGCAACAGAGTGACTCCGCCTCAAAAACAGATAAATAACAGCCCAATAGCACAATACTTTTAAAACATGCTTTGATGAAATCCACAAAGGAATAATTTTTACCCCTTTGTCCCTAAACCATCTTCTCAGATCTTGTGCCTAAACCGAAATTTTTGTGCCAGGAGTTAGAAAATAATATGGATATAATAAAACAGACATAGTTTATACTGTAAGATATAATAAATATAGTTTATACTGTAAGAAGCATGACAGGTTTTTTAAAAATTATTGGATGATGACCATCAACTAAAAAAAAACAAAAAACAAAAAAAACAAACCTCAAAAACCCAAAGTCTATAACCTGCACTGAAAGGTTTTAATCTATAAAGATGAAAGTCAGCTTCCCCCATTTCCATTTTTCAAACCAGAGACTTTTTTTTTTTTTTTTTTGACTTGCTCTGTGACCCAGGCTGGAGTACAGTGGTGCAATTGCTGCAACCTCAAACTCCTGAGCTCAAGTGATTCTCCCACCTCAGCCTCTTGAGTAGCTGGGACTACAGGCACACAACACCATTCCCGGCTCCAGAGATTTCTTTGAAACTTTCTATTAGAAAAAAAATAAAAAGAAATGGTCATTGCTTGCTGTGCATGCTGGCTCATGCCTGTAATCCCAGCACTTTGGGAGGCTAAAGTGGGCAGATTACTGGAGGTCAGGAGTTCGAGACCAGCCTGGCTAAAATGGTGAAACCCCATCTCTACTAAAATAAAAAATAATTAGCCGGGAGTGGTGGTGCATGCCTGTAATCCCAGCTGCTCAGGAGGCTGAGACAGGAGAATCGCTTGAACTCGGGAGGTGGAGGTTGCACTGAGCCGAGATCGCGCCACTGCACTCCAGCCTGGTGACATAGCAAGACTCCATTTCAAAAAAAAAAAAAAGATTTTATTAGTAAGGAGATAAAGCTAATTCCTCTGGGAACTTGTTTCAGACTTGGGTAGATGAAGTCCTATGGCACAAAACTGAAGTGGAAGAGTGCTTTATGTAGACAGTTGGCTTGCAGGCAACATAAACAGAAAAGCTCAATAAATTCAAACAAAGCTGAAGCCAAAATCATGTAGTGATTTGTAAGGGAGCAGTAGATATTTTGAACTATGCCCCAAAGAGATGTTAAAGTAAATCAAAATCTTATGAACAGGTAAAAAAATTACTACAAATTCAGAAAAACTGCTATCCATCCCAGATAGTGATTTTTTTTTTTCCTTAAATGAGTAGTGAATGACTACAAACAAATGTGTAAAAAAAGAAAAAAAAAAATGACAGGAAATTTGAAATACAAATTTCTAGGCTTCTGGTAACACAATTTATACCAGGGGTCAAATATTCAGGGTTGCTTCTAAATTAAAAGAAAGAAAGAAACAAAAAAATCCCATTTGAGCCCGAAGCATTTCATATTTGGTAAACTATTTGGGGAAATTCCACAAAATGTGCAGGCCAAGTCATTTTATTTACTCTTACACTCCAACCTTTCCATTTCATTTTGCTTCAGCGGTTGTTATAAAACTGAGCAGACAAGGCCAGGCATAGTGGCTCACACCTGTAATCCCAGCACTCTGGGAGGCTGAGGGGGGCGGATCACGAGGTCAGGAGATCGAGACCACCCTGGCCAACATGGTGAAACCCCATCTCCACTAAAAATACAAAAAATTAACTGGGCGTGGTGGTGGGCACTGTAATCCCAGCTACTCAGGAGGCTGAGGCAGGAGAATCACTTGAACCTAGGAGGTGGAGGTTGTGATGAGCCAAGATCTTGCCATATTGCACTCCAGCCTGGGCAACAAGAGCGAAACTGTTTCCAAAAAAAAAAAAAAGAAAGAAAGAAAAAAAAACTGAGCAGACAGCTCAGGCAAACCCAGGAGCTCTCTTCTAGTAACAAATTACAGGTTTGTCCTAGGAAGATAAGAAAAATCCTTTTCTTCCAAGTACAGGCTCTTGCCACTGTTGAGGAGTGGTCACCATACTCCTCTCTGCCTCAGATTCCTGTGCACTGACCATTCTCACATTCCTGGGCACCAGATTATCACATTGCTAGGAGCTGTGGTCTGGCATCGGGCAGTTTGCGCTCTGATTGAGTGGCTGGGTGCAAGAGGGGAGTAAACTGGCTTGAGTCACTGGTGACCATGACTGCTCTAGAAAGAACTTCGGAAGGCTCAGCCCCACCGACCCTGCCAGGCCTAGCAGGCTGGTAATTATCTCCTGGGCTACAACAGAGCTCTGAGAGTTCAAGGTTTACCTCATCACAGCCTTTTCTCCCCTTCCTTCCTCTATTGGACAGTCCACTTTGCAGTGACCTAGTTCATTAGGATGCCCTTGTGCCTCAGTTTCCCTTATTAGGACTGGACTCCGCCTGTCAGCTGGGATTCAATCACCCTGTCTTCCTCTTTGCCAATATACTTTCCTCTCCAACCTTCCTCAGTCCCTACTGGCTGGGGCTCTGCTTGGATTAAGTCAATTGCTCAAGAGCCATGACTCCTTCCTGACTTTGGTCTACTATGCCCACTCTCTCACAGTCATTCCAGCTGCTTACTTTGCTCCCTGAAGATACTGATAATCAACTGAACCAGATCCCAGCTTGCCTTATCTACTCAGCCCACCTGGTTACCTTTCCCAGGCCAGTCTAGCCAGCCAGGTTAGTTCCCTGCTTGCCGTCACCCACCCACCCAATCCTGGATCCTCCTCCTTCCCATCAGCTGGTGCTTCTCGAATATTCACACCGATAGCAGTAATTAATGGCAGTTAAGAGCTCAGTCTGTCTCAGGAACTGTCTTAAGTACATCAGTACTTAAATTCATTTAATTATGACCACAACACTTGGAGAAACTGAGGCTGGGAGAGGTTGACTTGCTCAAGGTAACGCAAAGAGTAAACAGCACAGCTTTAAGTTGAACCTAGACTAGATCTTTCTGATGCCAGGTAAATACTCTTAATCACTGGCCAAGGGTTCTCAAGGTTCCTTTGCCCCTTCATCTATCCCACACATTGTATGTTTGTCGAAGGGACTGTGCACATCTCAGCTATACTGCCTCCCTACAGGCCTTGGGTCTGGGCCTAGCCTTTGGACACCATTCATCAGAAAACTGGTCATCTCTGGCCGGGCGCGGTGGTTCACACCTATAATCCCAGCACTTTCAGGGGCTGGCTGAGGTGGGCAGATCACCGGAGGTCAGGAGTTCGAGACCAGCCTGGCCAAAATGGTGAAACCCTATCTCTACTAAAAATAAAAAATAATTAGCTGGGCATGGTGGCAGGCGCTTGTACTCCCAGCTACTCGGGAGGCTGAGGCAGAAGAATCACTTGAACCCGGAAGGCAGAGGTTGCAGTGAGCTGAGATCGCACCATTACACTCCCGCCTGGGTGACGTGAGACTCCGTCTCAAAAAAAAAAAGAAAAAAAAAACTGGTCATCTCTGCCTCTCCTATTTATGCTTCTACTACTTCAGCTGGCTTCACTGTCAGTAGAAATAGCCGACAATGATCAAAGTTTATCTCAGTGCAGACATCTCTCAGCTCGCTGAGATGTGTACAGGTTTCCCCAAGATCTAGGGAGCCCCGAGTCACAGGGTTCTGGCTCAAGCCTTTTATTTTACTATTGAGACCTAAAGCTCAGAGAAGTGAAGTGACTTGTCCTATATCACACAGCTAGTTAATGGCAGAGCCAAGATTGAGGTTTCATGGCTTCCAACCCACCTTGAGTAGACTGGAACCATGGCCTTCCATGCCACATTTCACAGCAGGGCTTTTGAAGACAAGCTAGGTTACTTAACCTTTGACTTTTGCCTCTGTGTTTTAATCTGTGACATGGAGCAGCAAAGGAGGCCTAACTAAAAGGATGACACATGTTGCTCATCTGATGAGGGGTAAATTGTTGGAGGAATTGCTACCACCACCCATCTTTGGTAAGGACCAGGACTTTCTGAGTTCATTTACCAGTCTAGAAGCCAGGAAGATGTTCATAGATATATTCACATAATTGTGATCTAATTGACACCACAAGACAAAAGCAATTTCATGATAAAAATAGCAACTTTAGTTTAGTTGTTTTTTTTTTTTTTTTGGAAAAAGAGTCTTGCTCTGTCACCCAGACTGGAGTGCAGTGGTGCGACCTCAGCTCACTGCAACCTCCACCTCCTAGGTTCAAGAAATTCTCCTGTCTCAGCCTCCCAAGTAGCTGGGATTACAGGCATGCAACACCATGCCCGGCTAATTTTTTTGTGTGTTTTTAGTAGAGATAGGGTTTCACAATGTTGGCCAGGCTGGTCTTGAACTCCTGACTTAAGGTGATCCACCCACATCGGCCTCCCAAAGTGCTAGGATTACAGGCATGAGCCACCGTGCCCAGCCAAGAATAGCAACTTTAATTGAGCATTTGTTATACATCAGAGACCGCTTTAAGTAAGCATCTATTTGAGCCACACTACAACCCTAGGAAGAATGTATGTGCTTTTTTTTTTTTTTTTTTTTTTGAGATGGAGTCTCACTCTGTCGCCCAGGCTGGAGTGCAGTGGCGGGATCTCGGCTCACTGCAAGCAGGTTCAAGCAATTCTCATGCCTCAGCCTCCTGAATAGCTGGGACTACAGGTGTGCACCACTGCACCCAGCTAATTTTTGCTTTTTTTTAGAGACGAGGTTTCACCATGTTGGCCAGGCTGGTTTTGAACTCCTGAGCTCATGATCCGCCCTTCTCGGCCTCCCAAAGCACTGGGATTACAGGCATGAGCCACCATGCCTGGCCTGGAAGAATGTGCTTTATTTCCATTTTACAGGTAAGGAAACTGAGCCCTAGAGAGGTTAAGTAACTTGCCCAAGATCACACAGCTACTAAGAGGCAGAACTAGGTTCTGGAGGAAGCTGTTTACCTCCAGGGTCTACAAATCCTAACTTCTACATGAGTCTGGCTTACATGGCAAATGGGGAATGGAAGTTTTCGAAGATGCCCAGAAAGACACAGAGTTTCTGAAACTTTGTCTAGGAAGAAGAGTGAGGACCAGTTATCACAGGCATCCATATTCCTAGGTTCACAGCTTATCTACCCACTGACAGGGGGCCATGTATGAACTCGATGGCCTACAGTAAGCTTTTCAGGGCTTGTCATTTTGCTCTAGGAAACTGCTATCCAGCCCCATGTGGTTCCTGGATCACTCCGAACTGCTTTAGAGTCACTTTAATCCTTGAGTTTAAAGTTTAAAGCAGATAAGGTATACAGAAACATAGAAAAGGAACCAAAGAAAACTAACAAAATAAAGTTTGGTAATTTTCAAATCTTGCTACATAATTCCTTGCTTGGGAAGAAATGCTCAAAAATCAACAAAAGGAGGACAAAAACAGGATGTTAAAAAGCATTTTTATGTTTTAAGAAATTTACTGCCAGACTAAGAGTATTTCTGCCAAAAATAACATGCTTCTTTCCTACAACCTACACAATCTGGGGTTTGCTGAGAATTTGGTTGGATTTTGAGGGTGAGACCATAATTTCCCACCATGTTCATTTTCAAAAAGAATGTCCCAGACATGAAAACACACACACACACACACACACACACACACACACACACACACACACAAATGCTCCAGTGGAAGTAGTGGTCCTGCAGTTCCTACTATGAGTAAAGTATCCCACAAAGATTCGGCCCAGAGATTGGCATCTGACATGGAGTCTCTTTTAGTGCACTCATTGCAAATCTCCATCTGAAGGTCTGTAAGGAACATGGCTGTGCTGCAGCCAAGCAGGCATAGAGCAGCAGGCATAGGTCAAGGTAAACAGCCTAAATGACTCAGCGGTATTGGGGGGCAAGTGCACAGTCTCGTGTCTTATACAATCATAGCCATGTAGACATAACATAGAGAAGCTCACCACCTGGCTCTCAGCCACTATTATCTGTGTAGTGTATAAATGTAACACTGACCCTGTAAAGGGGCTGCTGAATAAAGCCATGTCTCACTTACATGCTGTCTCTCAGGTGTTCTTCCAGCTCCCTGCCCCGTGTCCACCCACTCCCCTCAGCCCTCAGCTGGGGCCAGAACCTGACCCCAAGCATGACAAGGTTTTTGTCCTGTGGGCTGGGGATGCAAAAGGACACAAGATCATGAACATGTGGGAAGGACCTGGGACTGGGAGCTAAACAAACTGGACTCAAATCCTGGATTCACCAATTCCTAGCAGTGTGATCTCTCTGAGCATCTGTTTCCTCATCTGTGAAATGAGAAGCAAAATACCATCCTTCAGGATTGTCAATGAGGCATTGTATGTATATCACTCAGCACAGCCTGAAAGTAGTAGCTTAAGCCCCTCTACTTGGGAGAACACTGGATTAGGTCCACGTGACTGACAGCTAGGAACACAGAGTGAGAAAAATCAAGACTGAGGGGTGAGCCAAGGGATAACAGAAGAGACCGAAGCATCATGAGGAAAGAGAAGACGAGACAGAGGAAAAGCAGGGAGGAAGAACTTGCTCTTTTTTGTCCTCTAAGATAGATTTGGCAAAGACAAAAGACTCAAGAGGAAAATGAGACATTATTTTGCACCATCCGGGGCAAGATTTTGCAAGTACTCAAGCTTCTCTCTTCCAGATATTAAAGGCATAGCAAAGGGGTTATATTATTACTACTGAATGCTAGAATACTATTTTTAAAACATTGATTTTGATTTTTTTCTTCTAGATTTTTTTTCTTCTATTCCATCTCCCCATTTGAACAGACAAACCATTCTTTGCTCCTATCTAAGAGATGGGTCTTACAAGCAGAAAGCAAAGTTTTTCAGTTTCAAAAGCCTGGGTGGGTGGTTCTCAAAGTATGGTCTCCAGACCACATCAGCATCACCTGGATACTCGTTAGAAAGGGAAATTCTTGGGCCCTACCCCAGACCTACTGAATCAGCACCTCTGGGGGTTGGGCTCCACGTTCTGTGTTTTAACAGGCCCTCCAGGTGACTCAGATGTAGGCTGCAGATTGAAAACCACTGGTCTAGATCCTTAGTGAACTGGAGAGAACAAACTGGTAAAAGATTTAGGAGAAAACATCAGGAATAACAGCAAAGCTCCTTACCTAAGTTAGAAAAATATTCTCTAGGCTGAGGGAGGAGGGGAGATAGAAGGGAAGTGATAAGACAGAGAGGTGGTGGGGACAGGAGGAGAGGGCTAGAAGTGAGTGCCAGCCTACATTTTAGTAAGCCTCTTTGCCTATGCCAGACCATTGGGTTAGTTGCCTTCTGGTAGGTATCTAGTGAGGACTTATGGCTGACAGCAAGCAACAACCAGGACATTGTTCATTGGCTAACAGTCAGAGCAAAATGTTGGGTTTGTGTCCTCCCTATTCCATATGGACAGTCCTTCCTTACAACATCCTGGAATGCTCATTAACTCTTGAGAAGGAAGGTAAGGCCCTTGACACCTAGTGACCTGATGGTTAGGGAAGGGAGAATAAGCCCTGCACTTGATTTTGGTGGGGATGAACAGAACCAACACGAGATTACCCCTGAGCCAGGGCAAGATAACACTCACCCCAATTATAATTACTACTTGTGTTGGAAATTGGCACTCAGCATATATTCCAGTCTCCTCCTGGGTTGCCTTTCTGTAACAGTTGAAAGCTTAGAGAGGCTAGAAAGTTTAACTCTGCATTTCCCAGACTCCCTTCAAGTTGTGGATGTGCAGCTCACCATTGCGCTGCAGAAGGCAGAAGGAAGGCAGAGGCTCTTGGCCATCTTTTCTTGGCTTGCTTGGTCAAGCTTCTTGTTGGTGGCAGCAGTGGTGGCTCTTCATTCCAACTTCCACATTTCTGGAGCGCAGGAACTTCAGCGTGTTCATGAGCTCAACAGCTCCAGTGACAGCCTCCTGACCCCTCAGCCTGCTAATCTGGGCTGAGGTTGTAGCTCCTGGAGGGAGGGAAATGAGGGTCAGTTCTGTGGCATTCAGGTAGACATTCTAGAAGGCCCAAGCCTACATGCTTATTCCTTCAGTACTTTCAACTATATCATGAGCACCAACTTCCCTGTATTAATTCCTTCTTTGCTAAAAAACCCAGTCTGGAGCCGGGCGCGGTGGCTGATGCCTGTAATCCCTGCAATTTGGGAGGCTGAGGTGGGTGGATCACCTGAAGTTAGGAGTTTGAGACCAGACTGGCCAATATGGCAAAACCCCGTCTCTACTAAATATACAAAAAAAAATTAGCTGGGTGTGGTAGCGGGCGCCTGTAATCCCAGCTACTCAGGAGGCTGAGGCAGAAGAATGGCTTGAACCCAGGAGGCAGAGGTTACAGTGAGCCAAGATCGCGCCATTGCACTACAGCCTGGGTGACAGAGCAAGACTCCGTCTCAAAAAAAAAAAATGAATAAAATAAAATGGTTCCTATTTCTTGCACTAAGGATATACTATTCAAAAAAAAAATCTGTCTTGAAATTTAACTGGAGTGACAGGATGGTTGCACAGAAATGCTTATGATTTCAGAAAATCGGGCCATATGCCAAGGAGCAATAGCAGTACATGCAGTCCATGTGTCAGAGGCTCAGAGGTGAAAGCGCTCACCACCCTGGCCTGGGTTAGGTTTTGGGGCAAGGTAGAACTTGAAGGAAATGTCTTCAAAGAGCAAGCAATGTGCTTTCTGGCTAGTTTTCCTGTTTCAGTTGACTTTGGCCTTGACTTGCTCCCTGCTTCCTCTTTTCTGCCTCCATACCATCTCTTGTGCAACTCTGCTTATAGGGAACTGCCATCCCTGTCTCTTAAGAACCAAGCAAACCCCTTTTTCTTTTCCTCTTTTATCAGCCTGTCTCTTGTTTCAGAATACACATCTCTGTATGCTTCAAAGTAGTTTACAGTTTTCAGTAAGCATGACCATGTTGGCGTTACTTATTTCAGAATGTGAGCCCCTGTTGACGGCCAAGCATTATCCCATGACCATGAGGACTCTCAACAATTGCTACATTATTTGTTAGGGGAGCTTCAAGGGCCAGCTTCCACTGTCTGAAGGAGCTTCAAGAAGCTGAATATGGCAATGTCTGCTGTCCCTACCCAAAAAGTATTTGATTAGCTCTGTCCACAAAGAGCAGAAATTTGAGATGACCCCTTCTGGGCCTGGAGAGCCAGCCTGAGACTAAACCTCCCTAGAAGAAGCTTTCCTTTTTTTTGAGACAGAGTCTTGTTCTGTCACCCAGGCTGGAGTGCAGTGGCGTGATCTAGGCTCACTGCAAGCTCCGCTTCCCAGGTTCACGCCATTCTCCTGCCTCAGCCTCCCAAGTAGCTGGGACTACTTGCGCCCGCCACCATGCCCTGCTAATTTTTGTATTTTTAGTAGAGATGGGGTTTTGGCATGTTGGCCAGGTTGGTCTTGAACTCCTGACCTCAGGTGATCCGCCTGCCTCGGCCTCCGAAAGTGTTGGGATTACAGGCGTGAGCCACCGTGCCTGGCCGGAAGAAGCATTTTTAAATTTTCATTATTTTATTTATTTATTTTTGGTTTTTTTGAGATGGAGTCTCTCTCTGTCGCCCAGGCTGGAGTACAGTGGCACCATCTTGGCTCACTGCAAGCTCTGCCTCCCAGGTTCATGCCATTCTCCTGCCTCGGCCTCCCGAGTAGCTGGGACTACCGGCACCTGCCACCACACTCAGCTAATTTTTTGTATTTTTAGTAGAGACGGGGTTTCACCGTCTTAGCCAGGATGGTCTCAATCTCCTGACCTCATGATCCGCCCGCCTCGGCTTCCCAAAGTGCTGGAATTACAGGTGTGAGCCACCGCGCCCGGCCTGGAAGACGCATTTTTTACATCAAACCTCAGACAGGGCAGGAGGGAATTGCTCCGGATTTTTATTATTATTATTATTATACTTTAAGTTCTGGGATACATGTGCAGAACGTGCAGGTTTGTTACATAGGTATACATATGCCATGGTGGTTTGCTGCACCCATCAACCCGTCATCTAGGTTTTAAGCCCTGCATGCATTAGGTATTTCTCCTAATGCTCTCCCTCCCCCTGCCCCCCACCCCCCAACAGGCCCTGGTGTATGATGTTCCCCTCCCTGTGTCCATGTGTTCTCATTGTTCAGCTCCCACCCATGAGTGATAATATGCAGTATTAGGTTTTCTGTTCCTGTGTTAGTTTGCTGAGAATGATGTTTCTAGCTTCATCCATGTCCCTGCAAAGGACATGAACTCATTCTTTTTTATGGCTGCATAGTATTCCATGGTGTATATGTGCCAGATTTTCTGTATATGTGCCACATGTTCTTTACCCAATCTATCATTGATGGGGATTTGGGTTGGTTCCAAGTCTTTACTATTGTAAATAGTGCTGCAATAAACATACATGTGCATGTGTCTTCTTTTTTTTTGAGATGGAGTCTCGCCCTGTCACCCAGGCTGGAATGCAGTGGTGTGATCTCGGCTCACTGCAACCTCCGCCTCTCAGGTTCAAGCGATTCTCCTGCCCCAGCCTCCTAAGTAACTGGGATTACAGGCTCATGCCACTACGCCCAGCTAATTTTTGTATTTTTAGTAGAGATGAGGTTTCACTATGTTGGTCAGGCTGGTCTCAAACTCTTGACCTCGTGATCTGCCAGCCTCGGCCTCCCAAAGTGCTGGGATTACAGGCGTGAGCCACTGCGCCCAGTCACATGTGTCTTTATAGTAGAATGATTTATAATCCTTTGGGTATATACCCAGTAATGGGATTGCTGGGTCAAATGGTATTTCTGGTTCTAGATCCTTGAGGAATCGCCACACGGTCTTTCACAATGGTTGAACTAATTTACACTCCCACCAACAGTGTAAAAGTGTTCCTATTTCTCCACATCCTCTCCAGCATCTGTTGTTTCCTGACTTTTTAATGATCACCATTCTAACTGGCGTGAGATGGTATCTCATTATGGTTTTGATTTGCATTTCTCTAATGACCAGTGATGATGAGCTTTTTTTCATATGTGCTCTGGAATTTCAGCAAACCCACATTTCTCCAAAGATACACCGGCCATGAGCATACTTAGAAGTGGGAGTTCCCAGTACCCCTTATCTAGTTGAAGGCGTTGTGAGCGTTTCTCACAGGACTCTTTAATTGGCTGTCTTTACTAAGTCACTGTACTAAAGCCTCAGCTCCTACCCAGAAAGCTCCTGTCCCTGGATTACTGTCTCCTTTTGGTGAGGTCAGAGCTGCACTTACAATCTGTTCCAATGGCTAATCCTGGAGAAAGAAATACTGCTTATATTAGCAGGGCTCCCAGAGAAACAGAACCAAAAGGATGTGTGTGTATATACATATAAAAATATTTGTCTTAAGGAATTGGCTGATGTGATTGTGAAGTCTTGGCAAGTTTGAAATCTTACCAGGGAAGCCTCAGGAAAGCATTGCAGCTCAAGTCCAAAGGCAGTCTGCCAGTGAACCCTGAAGAACTGATGTTGCAGACAAAGTCCAAAGGCAGCCTGCTGCAGAAGTCCCTCTTCGGGTGTGGGTTGGGGAGTGGGTGGGTGTCAGCCTTTTGTTCTATTCAGGCCTTCAATCAATTGGATGGGGCCAGAATAATGTTGACCAAGTATCTGGGCATTGTGGCCCAGCCAAGTTGACAGATAAAATTTTATTTACTTTATTTATTTTTTGCCAAAGTTGTACTCTATCGCCCAGGCTGGAGTGCAGTGGCATGATCTCGGCTCACTGCAACCCCCGCCTCCTGAGTTCAAGCGATTCTCCTGCCTCAGCCCCCTGAGTAGCTGGGACTACATGCATGTGCCGCTATGCCTGGCTAATTTTTGTGTTTTTAGTAGAGACGGGATTTCATCATGTTGGCCAGGCTGTTCTCGAACTCCCGACCTCAAGTGATCCCCCCACCTCGGCCTCCCAAAGTACTGGGATTACAGGTGTGAGCCACTGTGCCCGGCCAATTTTATTGTATTGTATTGTATTTTTATTTTATTTTTTGAGATGGAGTCTCACTTTGTTGCCCAGGCTGGAGTGCAGTGGCACAATCTTGGCTCACTGCAACTTCCACCTCCCAGGCTCAAGCAATTCTTGTGCCTCAGCCTCCCTCAAGTTGACAGATAAAATTAATCATCACAGGGCCCTTGTTACTAAGTGACAGGGGAGAAATGTCTCATGTTCTGGTGCTCTTCAGCCTCACCCTGCCTCTGCCACAGTCACTTCAGTACAGGTTCCCCCTGAGTCTCTCTTCTCCCAACTCTAGGGACCTGATATGGCTTCCCTTGGGGGTCATGTATGAAATAGTAGGATGGAAAAGGGGCGCTGGGCTAGAAGTTAGCTAGAGAAATGCTGGCCTCAAAATCTGCTCTTCTTACTAATTTCCAGCCTGTATCTCTGGGCCAAGCCAGCCAGAGAACTCTCCTTTCCTTCAGGGTTACTTCCACAACAACTTTCCACCCCCAGCTCGCGGAAGACATTTTCCCAGGCTTCACCAACATCTTATTCCTGGAGCCTAAGTTCAGCTAACTGCTGTCCTTCCAGCTGGTCAGCACCAGCAGCCTCTAGCACATGTCCAAAGCCTCCTGAATCCACATACGTGGTTGAGTCGAGCCACAGTGACATTAGTCATATTTTTTGTTGATTGAAAACAAGGGTAAGCTGTAACCAAGTCCTCACTGTGGTTTTCAACTTAACTGTTGCTCACTAACTATAACAAGAAGGCTATAAAAAGGACCAAAATAGAAACTATGTATATAGTAAGAGTAGAAGGCTGGGATACCAGAGTCTTTCTCTTCAATAATACAAGGTGGTTTGTCTCCTTCCATGGAAAGAAGCCATGTACACATCCTCCTCAGTGTCGCCTGAGTAATTCCTGACTTTTTTCTTTTAAATAACAGCTTTATTGAGACACAATTCATGTTCCATACAATTCATCCATTTAAAATGCACAATTCAATGGTTTTTACCATTTGGTTTCACAAAATTGTGCAACCATCAGCACAAACAACTTCAGAACATTTTAATCACCCCCAAAAGAAACCTCATCCCCAAAAGCTGTCGTTCCTATTTCTGCCCAAACACCCCAGGCCCTAGCCAACCACTAATCTGCTTTCTGTCTCTGTGGATTTACCTATTCTGGATATTTTATATAAGTGGAATCATACAATACATGATTCTGGGTGGCCATAGTGGCTCACACCTGTAATCTCAACACTTTGGGATACCAAGGTGGGAGGATCACTTGAGGTCAGAAGTTCAAGACCAGCCCGAGAAACATAGCAAGACCTCCCCCAAAATACATAGTCCTGACTGATTTTTATAAAGGTGAAATAAGTTTAGATTTTGTCATGATAGCAAGATAACCAAACCAAGCAAGCACTCACTTCCCAAGGATAGCTGGTCACATTGCTCATCTTAATGGAATAAGCAGAAAAGCAGCTAAGCAGTGACAAAGAAATACTGGTTGCATGTAAATTTGACTTACAATCAAAGGAGGTCCTAAGAGGAGTTTGGTGGCCAAGGCATTTGGAATCACACAGAGAGCCTGTTGAACAGTTCAGTCTGGCAACCCAGTCTGGCAAATTTTCTAGAGTCCAGTTTTATCTTTTAAGGTACGTTTCTTAGGGAATTCTCTTACACCTTGCAATTTTCTTCCAAAGGGAGATATGGTAAGTATGAAATAGACATTTTTATTTATTTCCATATCTGATTGAGTAAGAGAAGGGTGTAGAGTGTGTAAAATCAAACATGCACTTTAGGGGAATCACAACATCAGAGCCTGAACCAAGGGCAAAGAGTCCAAATCTTGCTAACCTACAATATTGTGCACTTGGTAAATTATAAGCAAGAAAGTGCCAAAAATTAAACTAAGTGCCTTGAAATGGCAAGACAAGCTAGCTATTTAAAACAAAAAGCTAATCAGCCAGCTTTCAAATTGCCTTTCTTTGGATGCTAGGTTATGGTTTTGCTTTCTCAAAGTTTGAGAATTATAAAATGTTAAAAGAAATGTAACAGGGCCAGGCACGGTGGCTCATGCCTATAATCCCTGCACTTTGGGAGGCTGAGGTGGAGAGATCACTTGAGTCCTGGAGTGACAGGGAAACATGGTGAAAACCCATTTCTACCCAAAATACAAAAATGCCAAAAGAAAAAAAAAATTAGCTGGGCATGGTGGTGTTCACCTGTAATCCCAGCTACTCAGGAGAATGAGGTGGGAGAATCACCTGAGCCCAGGAAATCAAGGCTGCAGTGAGCCATGATCACACCACTGCACTCCAGCGAGGGCAACAGAGCAACACCCTGTCTCAAAAAAAAAAAAAAAAAAAAAAAAAAAGGTAATATAAGAACTGAAGGATCCTTTGGTAAGTATATGAAGACCTGCATGTCTGACAAAGCTCACTACAGGCCAGCCCATTGGAAAAAGGTACTGCCCAGATAAGCAAACTTGAGCTTCAGGGGAAAGAATGATGACAGAGTTTATGTAACAGCAATGACTGAAGTGAGAGGAAAGGGAGGAGAAGGGTGGAGAATGTCCCTGAGAGTGGCTTGTTCCAAGCCACTGCTTGGAAGTTATATCCTCTCTCAATAAAGTACTCCAATTATAGTCCCGTGAGAAAATGCCATATTACTTTCTGGGATAGCCCCACGCTTGGTCAAAGAGGAATGAAGAAAACAAATCATTCAGTTTATCTAGTCAATTAAACTAGTAGGACTTGGTGCAGTGGTACACGCCTGTAATCCTAGTGCACTGGGAGGCTGAGGCAGGAGGATTATTTGAGCCCAGGAGTTCCAGGATTACAGTAAACTAAGATCGTCCACTGCAGTGCCTGGGTGACAGGTGAGACCTTGTCTCTAAAAAATAAAAATAAAAATAAAAATTGGCTTGATGTGGTGGCTCATGCCTGTAATCCCAGCATTTTGGGAGGCCAAGGTGGGTGCATCACTTGAGGTCAAGAGTTCAAGACCAGCCTGGCCAACATGGTGAAACCCCATCTCTACTAAAAATACAAAAATTAGCAGGGTTTGGTGGTGTGTGCCTGTAATCTCAGCTATTTGGGAGGCTGAGGCACAAGAATTCCTTGAACCCAGGAGGCAGAAGTTGCAATGAGCCGAGATCGCACCACTGCACTCTAGCCTGGGTGACAGAGTGAGACTCCATCTCAAAAGAAAAAATAAATAAATAAAATAACAACAAATAAGTAGATGAATATAGATTCTAATCTTTCTAACTAGAAGAAAAAATTAGATCATGGTAATCATTGTACATACCACCTTATACTGTTTCATAATCTCTCACTTGTGATAGCCTTATCTCCTCATCTGCATTTTAATTTTTTTGTTTTGTTTTGTTTTTTTGAGACAGAGTCTCACTCTGTCACCCAGGCTGGAGTACAGTGGCGGGATCTCACCTCACTGCAACCTCCCCCTCCTGGGTTCAAGTGATTCTCCTGCCTCAGCCTCCCAAATGGCTAGGATTACAGGCACTTGCCACCATGCCTGGCTAGTTTTTGTATTTTTTTGTAGAGACGGGGTTTCACCATGTTGGCCAGGCTGGTCTTGAACTCCTGACCTCAAGTGATCCACCTGCCTTGGCCCCCAAAGTGCTGGGATTGCAGGTGTGATAGCCACTGTGCCTGACCCACATCTGCATTTTAATCTGGAAGATAGAATTGTACATTTTCCTTTCCTGCTATTCCCCATGGCACCTAGAATACAGGGTCAGAGGGCACTCAGCCACTGCTGGCTGATGGGTTGAAGCAAGGAAGCTACACAGAGCAGAGAATAGGCAGGCAGAGAACAGACAAGGGGCAAAAAGAAAATTTTCAACAAATTTCAAAACCAACTTGCAGCTTATCAATAATTGATTTTAGCACCTTGAAATCCATTCTAAGGCCCAGAAGCATTTTATAAATCAATACCATGAAACGTGTTACACATTTTCATGAATTAAAGCAATGTCACAGTTTTATAGGGAATTTATATTCTAAGAAACCATTTGTGTAATTCTTTGAAAATCTAGAAATTTTCTTTTTCTTAGGTGGATGCAAAGGTGTTAAATGAGGTTGAATATATTGACCAGAAAAGAAAATATTACAGTCCTTTGTTGAAGAAGAGTTTTCTCATACTGGAAAGAAAAAAAATAAAAGAAACAAACTTCAAAAACTTCATGCTGCTTTCTGAAGTACTCCAGCCAAAGAAAATAATGCAGGTATCAAGTTGGACTAGCTCAGATGACTACAAAATGGTGAGTACATTCAGATATGGGAGATTATGATAAACAAAGGGATTAGTATCTGCCCAAAAGAGAAGGTGGATGCTGGGGCCCAGAGTGAGGAGGCTTTGAACCACAAAAGCAAAAGAAATGCAAGATAAACCCAAAATCAAAATTAGAAAGTGGAAATTGGAGGATCTTGTGAAATGTTTCATTATTTGAAGTCCCTACCCTCCCTGCTGCAATGTACTGGCCAGCAATTCCTCAGTCAATGACTCTCATCCTGAGATACTCAAGAGAATAACAAGGGACTGGGCGCAGTGGCATGTGCCTGTAGTCCCAGCTACTTGGGAGGAGGTGGGAGGACGGCTCCAGCCCAGGAGTTAGAGGCTGCAATGAACTGAATAGCTGCTGCACTCCAGTCTGGGCAACATAGCAGGAGTGTTATGTTGAAATAAAAATTTAAAAAAAAAAGTGCCTGGGCTCGGTGGCTCACACCTGTAATCCTAGCACTTTGGGAGGCTACTGCAGACAGAATTCAAGGCCAACCAGGGCAACATAGAGAGACCTCGTCTCTACAAAAAAATACAAAAATTAGCCAGGCATGGTAGTCCCAGTTACTAGGGTGGCCGAGGTTGGAGGATCACCTGAGCCCGAAAGGTCGAGGCTGGAGTGAGCCATGATTGTGCCACTGCACTCCAACCTGGGTGATGGGGTGAGATCCTGCCAAAAAAAAAAAAAAAAAGAGAGAGAGAATGACCAGGGAACTATTTAAAAAGTCAGCTGTCAGATGTCAGGGCTCAGCTCAGACCTACTGAATCTGGGACACATTTTCTAGTACTGATATTTTTTTAAAAGCACATGAGCTGGGGTGGGCACCGTGGCGCATACCTGTAATCCCAGCACTTTGGGAGGCCGAGGCGGGTGAATCACCTGAGGTCAGGAGTTCAAGACCATCCTGGCCAACATGGTGAAACCCCGTGTCTACTAAAAACACAAAAATTAGCCAGGCATCGTGCTAATTTACATTACAGTGGGCACCTGTAATCCCAGCTACTTGGGAGGCTGAGGCAGAAGAATCGCTTGAACCCGGGAGGCAGAGGTTGCAGTGAGCTGAGATTATGCCACTGCACTCCAGTCTGGGTGACAAGAATGAGACTCTGTCTCAGAAAAAAAAAAAAAAAAAAAAAGCACACCAAGTGATTCTGATGCAGTTGGGGGTCTCTGGATCATTGCTCTCAGTATTGCTAAAGGACACCATTGCTATGGACTGAATCATGTCCCCCTAAAATCCATATGTTGAAGCCCTAACCCCAATGTGACTGTATTTGGAAATGGAGCCTTGGGAGATAATTAGGTTTTAATGAGGTCATGGTGGGGGAGTTGTGGTGTTGGAATTAGTCCCCTTACGAGAGGAAGAGAGACCAGTGCTCTCTCTCCACCAAATGAGAATATAGCAAGAAGGTGGCATCTGCAAGCCAGAAAGAGATTCCTCACCCAGAACCAAGTCACTGGGCTCTCTGATCTTGGACTTCCCAACCTCCAGAACTGTAAGAAAAAAATGTCTGTTGTTTAAGCCACCCAGTCTAGGGTATTTTGTTATGGAAGCCCAAGTTGATGAATACAATCAGCCATTAGGTAGATATATAAAGTCAACCCCCCTCTATAATGCCGGGAAAGCAGCAGCCATCACAACACAGAGTTTTTCAAGTAGGTTAAGGTCATATTCTGTACACGGGTTCAAACTATATCATGCTAGCCTCTGGGAGGCTCAGGTGTAGATATTGACGAGAGTGTCTAAGTCATTGTTGGGTAGGAATGGATTCTGCAAAAATAAACTCTTCGTTGAAACTTTGTCCTAGGCACACTCCCTATTTCTTTTTGTGGCACTTAACATCTTTTTCTCCTTATGATTCATCTGTGTACATGCTTTCTTCACTACTGACCATGGGCTTCAAGGAGGCAGTACCATGACTGATACATTTCTGTACCCTAGGAATTTAACACTAAGCAGTCTTTTCTTCTTCTTCTTCTTTTGAGACAGAGTCTTTCTCTGTTGCCAGGCTGGAGTGCTGTGGCGCGATCTTGGCTCACTGCACCTCCGACTCCCTGGTTCAAGTGATTCTCCTGCCTCAGCCTCCCAGGTAGCTCGGATTACAGGTACGTGCCACCACACCCAGATATTTTTGTATTTTTAGTAGAGACGGGGTTTCACTTTGTTGGCCAGGATGGTCTCAAACTCCTGACCTCGTGATCCGCCTGCCTTGGCCTCCCAAAGTGCTGGGATTACAGGCGTGAGCCACCGTGCCCGGCCTACACTAAGTAAGCACTCTTAAAGAGACAGGGACTCTTAAAAAAACAAAACAAAACAAAAAAAACATAACCACAATAACATTCTCAAACCTAAAATAATAAACCATAAATATGAACAGACATCCAGTCAGTATTCAAATTTTCCCAACTGTCTCATGAATAATATTTTTGTTTTTGTTTTCTGAATCAGGATCCAAATAAAGCCCACACGTTGAATTTGCATTTGTGTGATATGTCTCTCATCTCTTTAACCTAAAAATTCACTTTCTTTTTCCTTCTTGCAACCTTGTTGTTGTTATAAAAGCCAGATCATTTTTCCTCTAGAGATTTCCACATTTTAGATTTTTTTTATTTTCTTCTGACTTTTCTGTGGTATCAGATTCCCTTAACATGTTCCCAAATAAGGTCCTTTTTTGGAAGGGAGCAAAAAAGCTTCTGCACTGCTTACCATTGTTGCATAACAAATTATCCAAAAACTCAGTAGCTTAAGCAACTTTTAAATTTTGCTCATAATTTTATGGGTCAGGAATTTGGGAAGGGAATCCGGGACACTCCATGGTGTCTGGGACCTTAGTTGGGGCTAAAACTCAAACTGTACACACACCAATGTCAATATTACAACTACACCATAGAATGCAGTTTTAGATTTCTTTGGCGTTTGTTACAGGCTGAACTGTGTCTCCTCCCTGCCCTTGCCCCCCTCCCCAAATTAATACATTGAAGTATCTCAGAATGTGACTGTATTTGCAGATAGGATCTTCAAAGAGGTAATGAAGGTTAAATGAGCTCTCTATGGTGGGCTCTAATCCAATATGACTACTGTCTTTTTTTTTTTTTTTTTTTTTGAGATAGAGTCTTGCTCTGTTGCTCATTGCAACCTCCACCTCCTAGGTTCAAGCGATTCTCCTGCCTCAGCCTCCTGAGTATCTGGGACTACAGACATGCGCCACCAAGCCCGGCTAATTTGTGTATTTTTAGTAGAGACGGGGTTTCACACCATGTTGGGCAGGATGGTCTCAATCTCTTGAACTTGTGATCTGCCTGCCTCGGCCTCCCAAAGTGCTGGGATTCCAGGTGTGAGCTGACTAGTGTCTTTATAAGAAGAAGAGATGAGGACACATACGTGCACAGAGAGAAGACCATGTAAAGACACAGAGAGAAGGCAGTCATCTACATACCAAGAAGATGGGTATCAGAAGAAACCAACTCTGCCACACCTTGACCTTGGACATCAAACCTCGGGAACCATGCAGAAGCCAGTTTCTGTTGTTTAAGCTACCAAGTGTGTGGTGCTTCTTATGGCAGCCCCAGCAAACTAATATACTGTTTCCATTCATCTTTAGGCTATACTACAGTACAGATCGCTTACTGTATTTTAAAGTCACTTAAAATAATTCCTCTCTGTAAAATTAAATCACTAATTCAATACACAGTTAAAATTATTTGTTTCGATTGCATTCAGTTTTTAGGAATTTCTTTTTTGCCCCCATCTTTATTAAATTTTATTTTTATTTTTATTTTTTGAGACAGGGTCTCACTCTGTTGCCCAGACTGGAATGCAATAGAGCCACCTCTGCAACCTCTGCCCCCTGGCCTCATTTCAGCTTCCCAAGTAGCTGGGAGTACAGGCGCCTGCCACTACACCCAGTTAAACTTTTTATTTTTTATAGAGATGGGGTTTCACCATGTTGCCCAGGCTGGTCTTGAGCTCCTGGGCTCAAGCGATACACCCGCCTCGGCCTCCCAAAGTATTGAGATTATAGGTGTGAGCCACTGTGCCTGGTCCATCTTTATTAAATTTTGTTTTATAATTATGTAAAACATATCCAGGTGGGTGCAGTGGCTCATGCCTGTAATCCCAGCACTTTGGGAGGCCAAGTCGGGCAGATCATGAGGTCAGGAGATTAAGACCATCCTGGCTAACACAGTGAAGCCCCGTCTCTACTAAAAATACAAAAAATTAGCCGGGTGTGGTGTCGGGCGCCTGTAGTCCCAGCTACTCGGGAGGCTGAGGCAGGAGAATTGCTTGGACCCGGGAGGCGGAGGTTGCAGTGAGCCAAGATTGCACCACTGCACTCCAGCCTGGGCGACAGAGCAAGAATCTCAAAAAACAAACAAACAAACAAACAAACAAACATATCCATGGTTCCAATGTCAAACCTACAAAATGAGGCACATTCAGGGAAGTCAAGTCTAGCTTCCATTTTTCTCCCTTCTACTCTCTTCCCCCATCTCCTAGATAACTATTTTTACTGGTGTTTGGCTTATGCTTCCACTTCTTAAATATATATTTATTTATATTTTGAGACAGAGTCTCACTGTGTCACCTACCACAATCTCGGCTTACTGCAACCTCTGCCTCCCAGGTATGAGAGATTCTCGTGCCTCAGCCTCCCAAGTAGCTGGGATTACAGGTGCCCACCACCAAGCATGGCTAATTTTTGTATTTTTAGTGGAGATGGGGTCTTGCCATGTTGGCCAGGCTGGTCTTGAGCTCCTGACCTCAGGTGATCCACCCATCTCAGCCTCCCAAAGTGCTGGGATTACAGGTGTGCACCACCATGCCTGGCCTCCAGTTTTTTAAAAAAGGCACATACATATATGTAGTTGTATTTCTCCTTCTTAGATAGCATACTCTATGCACCATTCTGCACTTTGTTTTTTTCACTTAATATACACCATAGGTTATACTAATACACAGAACTATTTCTCATTCCTTTTTACAGCTGCACAATATTACTTGTGTAGATGTCCCCTATAGGTGGACATTTGCATTTTTTCTAGTCTTTTGCTATTACATAAAGTGTGCATATAGCATCCTTGCATGTCTGAGACTTTAGGATGAAATCTGATTAATCTGCCAGGGTCTACATCTATCCCTGTCTCAAAGTGGGCTATTTCTATAACTTACCCTGATTGTTAAGGTATTACATTTTTCATTTTTTCTTATCTCACTTTGCATGAGAAATAGAGTATAAATAACTCAAGCTCCCATATTCAAAATAACAGGCATCGAGGGGCTTTTGAAGGAAAAAAAAAAGCAGCAATCAACATTGCTGTGGGTTCCTTATTCAGCAACCTGTGGTCCACCTCCAACCCTCCACCAAGAAGACCAGTCAACGATTACACAAATGCCTCTAGTTCCGTATTCCATAGATTTGCCCTACCTAGATCTACAAAAAAAGTGAGACCACATCCCCTTAGGCAGCATCTTACCATTGCTGTGTGTTGAGGCACCTGCTTCATTCACTTACATATTCAACAAATATTTTATAAATGTGTACTATGTACCACATGTTGTGCCAGGTGCTGAAGACGAAGCAGTGGGTGAGATAAATCCAGTATCCATCCTCCTGCAGTTCAGACAGTGGCTCTTAGTTTCTGTGATTGGCTGAAGCCATTTTTGTTCAACACATGAAAGAGCACTTAAATATTCTTTCCCAAAGACCTCACAGCTTCAAAAATACCAAAATATCACCATCTTCCCAAGGTGAACACTAGACTGTGAGTTTCTCCTCATTTTATGGAAAGTGATGGGAAAACACCCAGATGATTTTGCAGTACTCCTGGTGCTTCATTCTCAGGGGCAAAATTGGGCATAAAACCTAGGTATCTAGATTGTGTCTGCAAAGGAAACAGTTGCTCTAATTCTGATAATCAGCCTTTCCTTTACATGCCTCTGAGACAGGGTCTTGCTCTGTCACCCAGGCTGGAGTGCAGTGCCACAATCTCGGTTCACTGCAACCTCTGCCTCCTGGGTTTAAGCGATTCTCAGGCCTCGGCCTCCAGAGTAGCTGGGATTACAGGTACACACCACCACACCCAGCTAATTTTTGTATTTTTGGTAGAGATGGGGTTTCATCATGTTTGCCAGCCTGGCCTCAAACTCCTGGCCTCAAGCAATCCGCTCGCCTCGGTCTCCCAAAGTGCTGGGATTACAGGCGTGAGCCACCGTGCCCAGCCTACATGCCTCTTCTAAATCAATCGTTTCATGATTGCAAATTTTGCATTTATTTTGTGCTGGACTCCCAAGTTCTTTTATAACAAACAATAGTCACCATTTATTAAATATTCACTAGGTTCCAGGCATCCAGGCTAAGCCCTTTACACTAAATCATGTAGTCTTCCCAATTATAAGTACCATCATGGTAGCCATTGTATAGAGGAGAACACTGAGGCTTAGAGAGGGTCAGTAAAATTCCCAAGGTCACACATCTAATAAGAGCAGACATGATTAGAGAAGTCACATCAATAGAGGTACAGAAGTCTCTGGTATGATGAATAAGCTATAGCTCAAGTATTAATAGTAATCATTAACTTCTTTTTTTTTTTTTTTTGAGATGGAGTCTCTGTTGCCCAGGCTGGAGTGCAGTGGCACAATCTTGGCTCACTGCAACCTCCACCCCCCAGGTTCAAGTGATTCTCCTGCCTCAGCCTCCAGAGAAGCTGGGATTACAGTGCCCACCACCATGCCCAGCTAATTTTTGTATTTTTAATAGAGATGGGTTTTTGCCATGTTGGTCAGGCTGGTCTCAAACTTCTGACCTCAGGTGATCCTCCCATCTCGGCCTCCCGAAGTGCTGGCATTACAGGCATGCATGAGCCACTGCGCTCGGCCTGTAATCACTAACTTCTATTGAGCATTTACTATTGTGCCAGGTACTAAGTGCTTTACGTATATTTATTAGAAGGGAAAAAGATTCTTCCTCATCCCTTACATTTCCTTCCATGTGGAAGAAGCTTCTCTGGCATGAGATTTCTGACCTGTCTCCCTGCTCTTTGACTCATTCCTGCCCAGGAGGGCGGTGGTGGTGGTGAAGAGGGTGGTACAGGAAGAGGAGCAACTTCTCAATGGAGACGCTGGGGAGGAACTGGAGATGCATAGCTCAGCCCATCTCTGTCCTCTTGGCAGCCATCCTCCTCCAGAGCATGCTTTGGGCTCTGCTCTCCCAGGCTCCACTGTTTACAGGGACAGTTTCCAACTGGGAGGCATGCCCCAGCCTGCGTGGGTACCCTGCCTAATTCTGGCATTCACTTACCCACAAATGTAAACCATGGACTCCTATATAAAATATATCAGTGATAAAGTTGATGTTTTGATCCCATTTGCTTTTTTTTTTTTTTTTTAGATGAAATCTCGTTCTGTTACCCAGGCTGGAATGCAGTGGGGTGATCTCGGCTCACTGCAACCTCCACCTCCTGGGTTCAAGCGATTCTACTGCCTCAGCCTTCCGAGTAGCTGGGATTACAGGTGTGTACTACCACACCCAGATAATTTTTGTATTTTCAGTAGAGACAGGGTTTCTCCATGTTGGCCAGGCTGGTCTTGAATTCCTGACGTCAAGTGATCTGCTTGCCTTGGCCTCCTAAAGTGCTGGGATTACAGGAGTGAGCCACTGCTCCTGGCCAATCCCATTTGTTTTTATTTCTCCTTGCCCAGCTCTTAATTACTCAGAACTTGGGAAGGAAAGAGAGGTTTCCTCTATTATAGTCTCTCGAATCTCCAAACTATTAACTCATTTAATCCTAACAAAAATTCCATTAGAGGACAGGGAGCAATGGCTCATGCCTGTAATCCTAGCACTTGAGAGGTGCAGTTGGGAGGATCTCTTGAGGCCAGGAGTTCAAGACCATCCTGGGCAACATAGTGAGACCCTGTCTCTACCAAAAATTAAAAGAAAAAAGAATTCCATTAGAAAAGTACTCTTATTATCCTCTCAGATGAGGAAACTGAGCATTTGGCCTTTTGGTTGAAATACAAATATTTGCTCTCAGTCCAGGATCAGATGAAATTAAAGCATATAAGAGTGTTTGCAAACTGTTAAAGCTATGTATACAGAAGGCAATGAGGGTGGTGGTTCTGGCTTTCACACCCACTGGCAGTAGGACTCTGAGCAAGTACTTTCCGGACTTTAGTTCCTTTATCAGGAAAGTGAGGGGTGGGACAGGCTGATCTGTGCAGATCCTTCCTGTTCTAACGCCTGTGACCACGAATCAGTGATGACTAGCCATTGACTGTTTTCTCCTGGCTTCCTCTGCGTCACTGAGGACTTTTGGATGCTGACTTTTCCCGATTGAGTTAGGCCCAGTCCCTGGGGAACACATGCCACCTGAAACTCCCCCTCGTTGAATGGGCTGGGCTCAGTCATCTGAGGTTTGCTGCTCGGTTGCCTTTGGTTGCTGCAGCAACATAACACACGCCCACACTTCCGTTTCTGAGAGTGCGATGAAGGCTGATCTCCTCCTGTCGGCCACAGGGGCTCTCCCAGGCCCTGCCGCTCACAGTACTTCCTGGCTTCCTCACAAGGCCACCCGAGGGGAGGGGGAAAGAAACCCACTAGTCATTCCTGGGGGGTTGTGGGAGTTGAAGTGAATACTTTCCCAGAAAAAAAAAAAAAAAGCACATCTCCATCAGGTCAGCACTGAGGGGCTAAAATCTCAAGAGATTCAGACTCAGTATTAAGAGACTGATTTGGCTGGGCGCAGTGGCTCATGCCTGTTATCCCAACACTTTGGGACGCCGAGGCGGGCGGATCGCCTGAGGTCAAGAGTTTGAGACCAGCCTGGGCAACATGGTGAAACTCTGTCTCTACTAGAAATACAAAAAATTAGCTGGGTGTAGTGGCAGGCACCTGTGATCCCAGCTACTCGGGAGGCTGAGGCAGGAGAACTCCTTGAACCCGGGAGGTGGAGGTTGCCGTGAGCCAAGATAGTGCCACTGCACTCCAGCCTGGGCGACAGAGTGAGACTCTGTCTCAAAAAAAAAAAAATAAAATAAAATAAAGACTGATTTAGAACAGTGTTTGTGAACAGGATTTCTGCTTGCTGACACCGTTGGAAGAGCCTGTGTTTTTGAAATGATTGACGTCATGAAATCTAGTTTGGTCACCAGGATATGGGGTTGACAAAGATCTTGTGGCAGGTCTTTACTATAAGTTTCATCTAATTCTGAAATTCAGTGCTTTCACACCGGAAGTGAGCAAAATAACAAAGAACAGAAAGTGGAAAAAACATTCTGCCCTAGTGGAAACTATCTTTTGCCCACCTGCATTCCTGCAAAATAGCAGTCAAATTAGCCCAGATATCTACCTTTGAGGGGGTCCCCAGATGGTGTATCTCCCAAAGGGATTTTGTCGATGAATTTAACGCCCCAGTTATTCAGAAGAGAGTTCTAAAGGCATTATTAGGGGAACCTGAGGTTGTTTCTCTCTGCCTCCATAACAAAATAGCTCACTCTTTTGCACACCTGAATAAAGAAACTACACTGGGATCAGGAAATAAGGGCAGAGCCGGGGCAAATTCCGAACCAGTGCAAGAAAACCTTTAAATGCAATTGCCCGGATAGTTCTCCCATTGAGAGGAACAGGATGTGTGCTGGCTTTAGCCAAGAGGAATGGGCTAGATAAGATGAGCATTGATTTTGAACATGCAAAAGGGTGAGGTGACCAGAGGGAAAAGGCAAGCAGCCAGGATAAGAAGACTCCTCTGTCCTTCTGACCCTTGCCCTCACAGGACCTGCTCCCACCAGCAACCAGCAGACACTTCCTCACTTAGGTGGGGGACTGAGGCTGTGGCCCTTGATGGCATTGTTCCCAGAATGGAAAATGTGGGTGTTGGCAACCATATCAAAGGCCTCTGATTGTTTAGAAACCTTTACAGCTCTGATCACCAGACCACAAAGCCCAAGGGCCGTTCAAGGCCTGTGGAAACTTTGGAACAATAGACTTGGCCCCCTGCCTATCTGTTTTCGTGGCTTTCTGAAAGAGGTAGACGGGGCCTCCAGCTACTCTATGCTCCAGCCCAACCATCAACCTATCAATCTTCTTCAAGCCCGTTCTCACAAGCCAGCACTGGTTAGAGATCGGAGTTGAGGTGAGTGCGCTCTGCTCTTCAGAGACTGAGACTAGATTGAGATGAAGGAGATACCGGATCAGCGTACAAAGTCCAATGGGTGCCAAAAGACTCAGCAACCATGATAAACAATATTTTAATGCAACCACTAAAAAATAAAAATAAAAAATTATCCACGATGAACAAAATATCAAAAATTTTAAAAGAACTGCACTAAAATATTTATCTTGTTTACTGAGTTTTTTGGCGGCCCCTTAAATTTTGCACCCATGGGCCCGGCATTGTGGCTCACACCTGTAATCCCAACACTTTGGGAGGCTGAGGTGGGTGGATCACCTGAGGTCAGGAGTTCAAGACCAGCCTGGCCAACACAGTGAAAGCCGTCTCTGCTAAAAATACAAAAATCGGCTGGCTGTGGTGGCACACACCTGTAATCCCAGCTAGTCGGGAGGCTGAGGCAGGAGAATCGGCTTGAACCTGAGAGGCAGAGGTTGCAGTGAGCCAAGATCGCTCCACTGCACTCCAGCCTGGGTGACAGAGCGAGACTCCATCTAAAAAAAAAAAAAAAATAGAATTTTGCACCCATGTTGAGTGCCTCCTATGCCTCACTCTAGTCCCTGCTCTGCTGTGAAATGGTGTGCTGTTGACAGGCACTCAGAAATATGAAACATGGAAATGCTCATTTTGATTATCAGGAGGTGAGGGTCCTCCAAGATGTGTGGAATGTGTTGCCCAGATAACCCAGGCCATGTTGCTTTTTTGTCTTTCTTTTTTAGAGACAGTGTATCACTCTGTTGCCCAGGCTGTAGTGCAGTGGGACAGTCATAGCTTGCTGCATTACTTCAAGCAATCCTGCTGCCTCAGCCTTCTAAGTAGCTGGGACTACAGACGCAAACCACCAGCTAATTTTCTAATTTTTTTTTTTTTTTTGATGGAATCTCACTCTGTCACTCAGGCTGGAGTGCAGTAGCACGGTCTCGACTCACTGCAACCTCCACCTCCTGGGTTCAAGTGATTCTCCTGCCTCAGCCTCCTGAGTAGCTGGGATTACAGGCATGCGCCACCACACCGGGCTAATTTTGTATTTTTAGTAGAGATGGGGTTTCTCCATGTTGGTCACGCTGGTCTCGAACTCCTGACCTCAGGTGATCTGCCTGCCTCGGCCTCTCAAAGTGGTGGGATTACAGGCATGAGCCACCGTGCCTGGCCTCTAATTTTTTATAGAGATGGGGTCTCACTATGTTCCCTGGGCTCGTCTCAAATTCTTGGCCTTAAGCGATCCTCCTACCTTGGCCTCCCAAAGGGTTGGGATTACAGGCATGAGCCACTGTGCCTGGACACATGTTTCTTAAGACCTAGGTGTTGAAGTTACAATTATGCCAGGGAATACAACTGGAAAGCTGCCTAGAAGAGCTGCAGTCCAGGCTACCCGAACCTTCCATAGGAGACTGGGGCAAGCGTCTGGGGGAGGCGGTTGCCTGCTTGGTATCATCTAAAAAGGATTGGAAAGGTTCCTTTCTCTAAGGGTCTCTTCTAGACATGCCATCAGTAGAGCTGTCAATCCTTTGGCTCTTGTAATTGTCTTGGTTTTAAAGAAACTTCCATTAAAATAATATAACTATCTCTGTGGTTATTATTGGCAGAGATCTTAGCAGAGTCTTACTTATTCATTCATTCAACAAACATTGAGCACCACATACCAGGAATGCCCAGTCTAATGAGAGTGGCAAGGTGGAGGCCAGGGCAGGATGGCAGAGGGGCCACTCATTCGATTCTGATCTGCTTCCACCCGGGACTGCAACTGAGGAAGAGCAAGATTCAGAGCAGGTGCCTACCTGGGATCACAAGAGAGAGGTGCAGGAAGAGACAGGGAGAGCCCTCAAAACACTTCTCACTCCTTTCAGATGTACCTGGGCTATGCAGGGCTAGAGGAGGCAGCCAGCGATGGGCTTTGATTCATGGAAGTCTTGTTGCACAACTCTGGAGGCGGGGGCGCCATTCTCATAGAATACAATGTACCACTCAGGCATTGCACAGGATTGGGAAAGTTCTCAGGGAAGTGAAGACTATCAGTAAGGTGGCAGGGGAGGGGAGTTTTCCCCTGAGGATATGCAGCTGTGCACCTGGGGGTTCTGTGGGTGGGATCCTGCTGTGTCCGGAATTGGTGGGTTCTTGGTTTCACTGACTTCAAGAATGAAGCCGTGGACCCTCACCGTGAGTGTTATAGTTCTTAAAGGCGGCGTGTCCGGAGTTTCTTCCTTCTGGTGGGGTTCGTGGTCTCGCCGGCTCAGGAGTGAAGCTGCAGACCTTCGCTGTGAGTGTTACAGCTCCTAAGGCGGCGCGTCTGGAATTGTTCGTTCCTCCTGGTGGGTTCGTGGTCTCGCTGGCTTTAGGAGTGAAACTGCAGACTTTCGCGGTGAATGTTACAGCTCTTAAGGCCGCGCGTCTGGAGTTGTTCGTTCCTCCCGGTGGGTTTGTGGTCTCTCTGGCTTTAGGAGTGAAGCTGCAGACCTTCGCTGTGAGTGTTACAGCTCACAAAAGCAATGTGGACCCAAAGAGCGAGCAGCTCTTTTGCAAAGAGCAAAAGAACAAAGCTCCCACAGCCCGGAAGGGGACCGGAGCGGATTGCCACTGCCAGCTGGGGCAGCCTGCTTTTATTGTCTTATCTGGCCCCACCCACATCCTGCTGATTGGTCCATTTTTACAGAGAGCGGAGTGGTCTGTTTTGACAGGGTGCTGAATGGTGCGTTTACAATCCCTGAGCTAGACACAAAGGTTCTCCACGTCCCCACTAGATTAGCTAGATACAGAGTGTTGATTGGTGCATTCACAAACCCTGAGCTAGACACAGGGTGCTGATTGGTGTGTTTACAAACCTTGAGCTAGTACAGAGTGCCGATTGGTGTATTTACAATCCCTTAGCTAGACAAAAAGTTTCTCCAAGTCCCCACCAGTCAGGAGCCCAGCTGGCTTCACTCAGTGGATTCTGCACGAGGGCTTCAGGTGGAGCTGCCTGCCAATCCCACGCCATGCGCCCGCATTCCTCAGCCCTTGGGTGGTCTATGGGACTGGGCACCGTGGAGCAGGTGGCGGCGCTCGTCGGGGAGGCTTGGGCCGCCCAGGAGCCCACGGAGGGTGGGGGAGGCTCAGGCATGGCGGGCTGCAGGTCCTGAGCCCGGCCCGTGGGGAGGCAGCTAAGGTCCGGCGAGAAATTGAGCGCAGCGATGGTGGGCCGGCACTGTTGGGGGACCCAGCACACACTCTGCAGCCGCTGGCCCAGGTGCTAAGCCCCTCATTGCCCGGGCCGGCAGGGCGGGCCGGCTGCTATGAGTGCGGGCCCGCTGAGCCCACACCCACCCGGAACTCGTGCTGGCCTGCAAGCACCGCGCGCAGCCCTGGTTCCCGCCTGTGCCTCTCCCTCTACACCTCCCCGCAAGCTGAGGGAGCCGCCTCCGGCCTCGGCCAGCCCAGTAAGGGGCTCCCACAGTGCAGCGGCGGGCTGAAGGGCTCCTCAAGTGCCGCCAAAGAGGGAGCCCAGGCAGAGGAGGCGCCGAGAGTGAGCAAGGGCTGTGAAGGCTGCCAGCACGCTGTCACCTCTCGCTGCCCCTAGAGAGTTGGGGAGAGGGGCCCAGATGGACCCCCAACTCTTTGCTCTCTGCCGACATGAAGGGAGTTTGTTAGCCTTTGTGGCTCTGGCCCAGATACAGGCTTTCTGGTGGCAGAGGGGCTGTGACCCTGATGAGGCAGCCTCCTTGGGAGAGAGAAGCCATTCTGTTCATTCTCCCTTTGATGCGCTTTCCAGGGGAGCTGGCCTGAGAGCTAATCATTGATTTAGCAGCCTGAGAAATGAAAGAGAGAGGGGAGGCCAGGAACGTTTCTGGGTCCTCTGAAAGCGCTCTCTTTTAAAACAATTAACAAACATGTATGTAGAATTTTTACATACATTATCCTATTTCTTTTTCATTACAACACTTGTTAGGAGAGACTCTATTATTCCCGAGGTAATTAAGTACCAAGAGGTGACAGAACTTCCAAATAATGGAGTCAGTAAACAGAAAATTTAGGTTGTGAACACTCCATCTGTGCCTCTTTCACCAGGCAGCTCAGGTCTAGGCACAGAACCAAAGGCTCCCATGCCTTAATCCAGACACCTGGAATCATTCTTTCCCCCAATCCTCCTTGCTCCTCACACAGACCACCACAAGTACTTCCACCTAAAAAATATATATCAAACCTCATCTTTTTGTCTCACTGCTACTCCCTACTTCAGGCCACCCTCATTGCTCACCACCTTACAGATTTCTCTGCTGCTACTTTTGCACTCCCTTGGTTTTCTCTTTCTACCAGCTGTGTGACCTTGGGCAAGTTTCTTAACGTCTAAGGACTGAGTGCTGTCTCTAAAATAGAAATGAGAATAACATCACCCTGCAGGTTGCGCTAAGAGTTCAGATGCTGTGCTTGGAACAGGGCCACCTGAAAGCGTCTAGGATAAACCACTGTGGCTTAAGAATTATTTTGAGCTGAAGGCATTTGAGTTTCTAAAATCCCTTATCTGCCTAAAAACAGAGCCTCCCCAAAGAACTCAACTGTTGTAAATCGCCTCCCCTAATCTCTGCTAGGCAAAGAAGGTTGGCACCATATCCAAGCAGACATTTGTCACAAAAGTATCATATCTTCCATCTATGTTGCTAAGGGCCCGTGTATCTTTCCAAAGAGTAATTTGTTTTTCCCTAAGTGCTGTCCTTCACCCACTTTCTAAGAAGTCATTTGTTCTCTCAAAAATGTCCATCTGCCTCTCCGCATCCCCTGTTAGATGGTAATATATAAGCCCCCAAATTCTATTGGCCTCTTTGAATCACAGTTCTTTGTGAACTCCTTTGCATAAGTAAGTAATTAAATATATATTTTTTCCTCTTGGTAATCTGTCTTTTGTCAGTTTGTTTATTTATTTATTTTTGAGACAGGATCTTGCTCTGTCACCCAAGCTGGAGTGCAGTGGCATGATCACTGCTCACTGCAGCCTCAACCTCCTGGGCTCAAGCAATCCTCCCACCACCACCATGCCAATTTTTTTTTTCAGCTAATTTTGTGTGTGTGTGTGTGTGTGTGTGTGTGTGTGTGTGTGTGTGTATAAATAGGATCTTACCATGTTGCACAGACTGGTCTTGAACTCCTGAGCTCAAGCGATCCTCCTGCCTTGGCCTCACAAAGTGCTGGGATTATAGGCATGAGCCATCACACCCAGCTTGTCAGTTTAATTTGCAGGCTCCCAGTGATTAAAGCTAAGTGGGTCGAGGGAAAGTTTTTGCTCCCTGACATTTCCAAGAGAAATATAAATGTCAGACATGTAACTTAAAGTTTAAAATTTTCTAATGGCTACTATATTATAAGAGGTAAAAAGAAAAGTAAAATTAATTTCAATAATATAATTTAACACAATATAAATAGTATCCATTTAACATGTAATCAATATTTCTTTCTTTTTTTTTTTTTTTTTTTGAGACGGAGTTTTGCTCTTGTTGCCCAGGCTGGAGTGCAACGGCGCGATCTTGGCTCACCACAACCTCCACCTCCCAGGTTCAAGCGATTCTCCTGCCTCAGCCTTCCCAAGTAGCTGGGATTACAGGCATGTGCCACCACGCCCGGCTAATTTTGTATTTTTAGTAGATATGGGGTTTCTCCAGGTGAGCCCGGCTGGTCTCGAACTCCCGACCTCAGGTGATGCACTCACCTCGGCCTCCCAAAGTGCTGGGATTACCAGTGGTGTGAGCCACCGCGCCCAGCCCGTAATCAATATTTCTAAAATATTAATGAGAATTTGCAGCACTATTCACAATAGTGATACATGGCATCAACCTAAATGCCCATCAATGATACACTGGAAAAAGAAAATGTGGTACATATATCCCATGGAATACTATGCAGCCATAAAAAAGAACAAGATCATGTCTCTTGTGGGAACATGGATGGAGCTGGAGGCCATAATCCTTAGGAAACTAATGCAGGAACAGAAAACCAAATACCAAATATTCTCACTTATAAGTGGGAGCTAAATGATGAGAACTCATGGACACAAAGAAGGGAACAAAAGACAATGGTGCCTACTTCAGAATGAAGGGTGGGAGGAGAGAAAGGAGCAGAAAAAAATAACTATTGGGTACTGGGCTTAATACCTGGGTGACAAAATAATCTGTACGACAAACCCCCATGACACGAGTTTATCTATATAACAAACCTGCGCACGTACCTCTGAACCTAAAATAAAAGTTAAAAAAAATTAATGATATTTTAATATTCTTTTTTCATACTAACTCCTTAAATTTCAGTGTGTATTTTTACATTTACTACATAACTCAGTTTGGACTAGCCACATTCAAGTGTCCAGTAACTACACGTGGCCAGTGGTTGCCATAATGGGCAGCACAGCCTTAGAGCAAGGCCTGGCTCATAGTGTTCCCTATTACCATGGTAGTTACTGTTACATGGACGCTGGGCCCCTTGGCCCTGCCTTAGTTTTCCTGTCTGCTCATTGGGAACCCTGACACTGTTAGCTAATCCAATTCTATCAAATAAATCCCAATAGAATTAGCATGTCTGTTGGGACTCCGGGGGGCAAGTGGACATGTTTTGAGTAAGGAGGGTTCAGGAAATGCTCCTTTGAGTCAGGAGGAAAAGGATTTTCACATCACTGGTCCCTCCCACTGAGGAGGCAGCAGGCACCAGAAGCGTCAGTGGAAAGCAGTAACTAGAGAGGGGTTTCCAGGGCAGAGCTTGGCTACGCTGCCACGTTTGATGATGTCCTTCCATGTCTCTTTAAAAGAGTCTGGCCGGAAGCACCTGGGGCCTGGAAGAACGGTCTGCCCTTCAGCAGAGTTTCCGGCCCCTGTCTCCATGCCACCCTCCCCTGCTCACTTGCAGAAACAAAACGCTGTCTTCAAAGGCCTGTGTCAGGTGGACCAACTACTGGCCCACGCCCTGTGTGGCTGACCAGCCATTCCGCTTGGCTGAGCATGAGCTCATTGGAGCCGTAAGTGCCTCTGTTCTTCTGCTCAGGGCATCTCAGAGCCTTACCTTTGCCCTCCCAGGACCTGCGGCCCCAGCCCTGAGATGGGGTTCACTTTGGAGGCCCTCTGGCTTCTCAGGACTCCAGCTGTGTAGTATGCTGTGGCTGCCTTACCAAAGCACCACAAACTAGGTGGCTTAGAACAACAGAAGTATATTGTCCTGTGGCTCTGGAGGCTAGAAGTCTGAAAGTCACGTCTTTGGCAGGGCTGATTCCTTCTGAGATCTGTGAGGAAGCATCTGTTGGAGACCTCTCTCTAGCTTCTGGTAGCCTCCTGCACTCCTTAGCTTGTAGACAACCTTCCTTCTGTGTCTTCACATCATCTTCTCTCCATCCATGTCGGTTTCTGTCCAAATGTTCCCTTTTTATAAAAACATCAGTCAAATTGGATTAGAGATGGGATTCAGAGAAGAACTTTGGTTGCTCCTCATTTTAACCTAATTACCTTGGTAAAGATCTCATCTCCGAATAAGGTATGTCAGGGCTCAGAAAACAACAACCCAAAATGAAGGCCTCAGAAGCAACCAATTCCAGGTGGAGGTTATAGTGAGCCGAGATTGCACCACTGTACTCCAGCCTGGGTGAGAGAATGAGACCCTGTCTCAAAAAAAGAAAAAATGAAAGAAATTATCTGACCTACCTTGCTTGATTATAGTCATAAGACCCCCATTCCAGGGAGAGTCCTGCCCCACACCCAGAAGGAAGGAATGCTGGCTCAGAGAGGCCAAGAAGAATCTAGACAGAGAGGCCTTGCTGGGTTTCCCCCCTCAGTCTATTAGCAGTAGATCCCCTTTAGGTCCAATCATATTTCTACACGGTTGTCCGTACTTTATTAAACTAAGCATAAAAATGGACAATTTCCCCTGCATCTTTGGGTCTTCATTGTGATGACTTCTGTGCATACATGTTAAATAAATGTGTGTTGCTTTTCTCCAGTTAACCTGCCTTTCAATGAGTTGAGTTTTCAGTGAAACTTGAGAGGGCAAAAGGGAACTTTTTCCTTGGCCTCTAGATGTCATATGCTGAGGTACTAGGGGTTAAGACTTTAACACAGAATTTTGCTGGGGTCATAATTCTACCTATGACAACAGTCTAGCCTCCTTCTGCAAGGGTAAATGTCCACTCTGTCATGACTGGGAATTCAGGAAGTGGGTGAACTTCTGAGGCTTCTGGGCTAGTAGTATTTGATAGAAATAATTGCTTAGTGGAGCTCACATAAATTCAGAATTTTCTGGAGCTACAGGCAGTACAGTGACCAACAAAACTCAGCCTTTGTGCCCTAGGAATTGTAATCCAATAGGACTTTTCTTTTCTTTTTTTTTTGAGATGGAGTCTCGCTCTGTTGCCCAGGCTGGAGTGCAGTAGCACAATCTTGGCTCACTGCAACCTCCGCCTCCTGGGTTCAAGCAATCCTCTGCCTCAGCCTCCTGAGTAGCTGGGATTACAGGCACCCGCCACCACACCTGGCTAATTTTTGTATTTTTTGTAGAGGCGGGGTTTCACCGTCTTGGCCAGGCTGGTCTTGAACTCCTGACCTAGTGATCCACCTGCCTTTGCCTCCCAAAGTTCTGGGATTACAGGTGTGAGCCACCGTGCCCGGCTCCAATAGCACTTTAACCAGATAATAAAATACAGGGTGAAAGGTACAAAGAACAAAGATATAGTCGAGAGAGTGCTTTCTTGTGGGTGCAAGATAAGTGACAGATTTATGGAGATTTGCTTTGAATAGTCCTTCTGATTCCAAAAGTAAAGATGAGAATGGCTGGGCATTCCAGGTGTAGAATTCCAGGGACAGGCGGGCATTCCACGGAAGACTAAATCACTTGAATGTCTGGGAGGTGGACAGAAGCAGCCAGGGTGAGAAAAGGGTAGGAGAGCAGGACACAGCCAAATGATGTGATGGCTTTTCCTGCCAGGCCAAAGAAGTGGCCTTTGATAGGCAAAGGGGATCCCTTGAGAGTTTTGTAGTAGGAGGGCAACAAAGCAAATCATCTGTCAAGGATATGAATCCCATTGGTAAGAATGGGCTAGGAGGAATTAAGGAGAAGGTGGGTGGGAAAGTGTAAACAGGAGGCTCTGACAGTTCAAATGTGAGAGGTAAAGGCCTCAGGGTAGTTGCTATGGAAATGGAAAGGGAGGAATGGGGGTGTGGGAAAGTGTTTGAAAAGAAAGAACCCAAGGCCGGGTGCGGTGGCTCACGCCTGTAATCCCAGCACTTTGGGAGGCCGAGGTGGGCGGATCACTTGAGGTTAGGAGTTCAAGACCAGCCTGGCCACCATGGTGAAACCCCGTCTCTACTAAAAATACAAAAATTAGCTGGGCGTGGTGGCACGCTCCTGTAATCCCAGCTACTCGGGGAGCTGAGCCATGATAATCACTTGAAATGGGGAGGAGGAGGGAGGTTGTAGTGAGTCGAGACTGTGCCATCATGCTCCAGCCTGGGCAAAAGAGCAAGACTGTGTCTCAAAAAGAAAAAGAAAAATCCCACAGAACTTGACAACGAAATAGATGTTTAGGAATGAGGGGAAAAAGAAAGAGAAGACAAAGATGGTTTCAGGTTTCCCAGTCTGGGCAATTTGGAGAGGGTGGGTACCATTAAGAGATTTGGAGAGGGTGGGTACCATTAAGAGAATGAGGCAGGTGAGTCAGGGGCGTGGCTGCTGGAACACTCCCTGCGGAGGGGAGAGGCTGGCAGTCAGTCCCTTCAATTGCCGAAAGCAGGAGTGACCTCTCCCCTTCCCCTCCCCTTGCCCCTTGTTCCTTTTTCCCTTGGAAGCTGTATCATTTAAATTAAATTCATTTAATCATTTAAAGGCACAGTATGGTCTCAAGGGTGTTCTTGATGTCACAATGAGGAAATGAGAAAGGGAAGGGCCTTAAAGTTATATCCCTTTCACGAGACTAAGGAGGAGGAGGTGATGAGAAACGTGTAGTAATATACATCTGCAACTTCATTTCAGTCCAGTGCTGGGTCAGCACCCCCAGGACACCTTTGACACTGGACGTAGTGTCAAATGGGGCAAAATAGATACTTGCATTCAGTTCACAGGTCCTGGTATTTCTCCCTTTGAAATGCAGAAGATGCAACTTTTGGTTCCTTATGAAAGCTTTTCGTCTCCTATGTGGAGAGGCTCTGGAGCACATCTGTGTGAATGTGTGTGTGTGTGTATGTGTATGCATGTATATGTGTGAATGTGTATGTATGTGTGCGTAGGCATGTGTGTATGCGTGTGTGTATGTGTGTGTATGTGTATATGTGTGTATGTGTGTATGTGTATGTATGCATGTTTGTGTGTATGTGTATGCATGTGTATGTGTGTACATGTATGTGTATGTGTGCATGTGCATGTGTGCGTGTATATGCGTGCGTGTATGTGTGTGTGTGTGCATGTATGTATGTGTGGGTACGTGTATGTATGCATGTATGTGTGTGCATGTGTGCGTGTATGCATGTGTATGTGTGCGTGTGTGTATGTGTGTATATGCATGTATATGTGTGCATGTATGCATGTGTGTATGTGTATGTGTGTGTGTGTGTTCATCTATTTGGATCATTTCTCATCTCATCTCTTGATTCCCAACCCTGCCTCAGCCCACTCTCACTGAAGGAGTGTTTTAACTCCCTGCAAGCCAGTTTGAAGGTCCCTTGTCTAATCCAGCAGGACACTAATGGGTGTGTGTTTTGTGTGTGTGTGGTGCCAACACTGTAATTGGGAAGTCACCTTCCACTAATAAAATACATGATGCTGGAAACAAGATCTAGCTGAAGCCACTTGTTTTGCCTCAGCTGTAGTCTGTTGTCTCTGAGGGCTAAAAGGGGGAAGCCCAAATAAGAGGTGATGTTGTGGTCCCTATAACACGTTTATGGACAGGGCTGACACAGGAACACATCTGAAAACTTCCTGAGGTTGAGTCTAAGGGAACATAATAGATGGAAATGCAGAGTAGCCAGGTTGGAGTGAGCTGGTGGGTGAGTGAGATGGTGGGTGAGTGGGTGCGGATGATGGGAAGAGAACTATTGAACAGGCTGGGATATCATCTCCTCTAGTCTCAGTCTGTCCCTTCATAAAAGAATTTAAATTCCCTCACAAAGAATCTAAACACATAACAGTAGGGGACTGACTGACTCCATCACCTTTTAAATACGCGATGAAATATACTGCAACCATTAAGAAGGGTGTGGAGGAAGTGGATTTATTGACATGGAACGATGTTCATGATCTACTGTTGCTTTGTTTTTAGAGACAGGGTCTAACTCTGTCACCCAGGCTGGAGTGCAGTGACACAATCATAGCTCACTGTAACATCAAACTCCTGGGCTCAAGTGATCCTCCCACCTCAGCCTCCTGAGTAGCTGGGACTACAGGCGTGAGCTGTTGTGCTTGGCTTCATGATCTTTTGTTGTGCATACGTACAGTATCGTCTCGTTTTTTTTGTGTGTGAAAAGCAAATGAATTCTAAATGTTGAAAGTGGCTCCTAGTTATAGGTGACTTTTCTGTCATCTTTTTATTTTCTATTTTTTTCTTCAGTGAAAATATATTACTTGTAAATTTTTTCAAAGGATAAAATTCTTTAATAATAACATATGCCCTTGGAAATATTTCTTTGATGTTTAATTGGAGAGAGGAATTAGACGAAGAATACTCTTGACTGTCAAAGTCAGAGCCTGGGTCCCACCCACCAACCCCCACCAACCCGCCCCCCACCCCCTGCGCTCCCTCCACTGCTTTCCATCTCAAAGCTCCTGTCAGCGGGATTGCCCTTCTGAGCCCTGCTGGGAAGGATGTGGGAGATATGATAAGCATCACTGCCTTCATTAGGAGAGGGGCCTAGGGGGCCTTAGGCAGGCTGAGTGACTGGCTCTGAAATCCCTGGTTAATCGGTCCTACAGGAGGTAGGAACTGGCCTTCCTTTCTCTCTCCTTCTGTTTTCCAGCTGCCAGCTGCTCCTCTAATGAATAGGTTTTCTTCTGGTTTCAGTCCCATGACTTTGCTTTCCAAGTGCTATTGTACCCAGGCCAGCTGGTTAGCAGGACTGGTTTTTAGGGTTATAGAGTCTTCAGGTCACACAGGGGTTAAATGCCATGGGAAAGACCCAAGCAAAGTTAGAAGGTCACCAGGAAATCAGGAGGCAGGGCAAGGGTGAAAGGAGGTGGGCCTCCCTGCACGCACAGTCTGGGCGAGTGTCCACTAAGTTGGCAGAGCATTGTTAGGGACTTGCCTGTAGGGTTCCTACAACAAAACAATCAGGGCCTGGGTGGGAGCCAGGAGAGTGTCCAGGTGTTCCAGCAGACAGCGATGCAGACTTTTGCCATGGCTTTCAAAGGTTGAAGTGGGTCATGCCCCCCTTCTCAGCAGTCCTGTGCCCTCCGAGGGGTACAACGATGCCAGTGAGGGGTCCTCTTGAGTTCCCATAATTCCTGCAGTGAGGAGCTCAGAACCATTGTGCAGCTTTAGAAAACTGTTTGCCTTGGGAGGCTGAGGTGGGCAGATTACAAGGTCAGGAGTTCGCGACCAGCCTGACCAACATGGTGAAACCCCATCTCTACTAAAAATACAAAAATTAGCTGAGTGTGGTGGTGTGCACCTGTAATCCCAGCTACTCAGGAGGCTGAGGCAGGAAAATCGCTTGAACCTGGGAAGTGTAGGTTGCAGTGGGCGGAGATTGTGCCATTGCACTCCAGCCTCGGTGACAGAGTGAGACTCTGTCTCAAAAAAAAAAAAAAAAAAAGAAAAGAAAACTGTTTGCCTGCAGGACTCTTTGTCGTTTGTTTTTACTGTGACCTGGGACCTCTCTCAGTATGGGGAGAGCTTTTTTTTGAGACAAAGCCTCACTCTGTTGCCCAGGTTGGAGTACAGTAGTGCAATCTCTGCTCACTGCAACCTCCGTCTCCTGGGTTCAAGTGATCCTCCTGCCTCAGCCTCCCTAGTAGCTGGGATTACAGGCATGTGCCACCAAGTCTTGCTAATTTTTGTATTTTTAGTAGAGACAGGGTTTCACCATGTTGGCCAGGCTGGTCTTGAACTCCTGGCCTCAAGTGATCCACCCGCCTTGGCCTCCCAACGTGCTGGGATTACAGGTGTGAGCCACTGCACCCAGCCAGTGTGGGGAGATCTTACCTGGAGAAAAGGAGAGGCCTGAGAACACCCAGCCTTCCCAGCACTCTGGGGCTGTAGCCTCTCAACTCTTCTTGGCTGCTCTTCTGAGAATAAAAGAATTCTCACATACCAATTTCAGGGGGCACAGCTGGAAAATAGGGAGCAGTGGTTAAGAACTCTGCCTCCTTCTAGCTGCTCTGAGCCACAGTTTCTTTACAGGCAAAAGGAAATACTCATAGTGTATGTTTCCAGGTTGCTGTGAGATAATGTAGCATAAAGAATTGAGAGGGCAGTGCTGGGAACATACCAAGCAGGGATGAACTTGAAAAACATGTAACAACCAGTAAGGGCAGAGGAAGCTCCTTCTTTGCAGATTGGAGGTCAAGATTGTGCTGGAGCAGGTTCTGGAGAACACTTCAGTGCCAGCATTAACCTATTAGCTGCTGGGCTGTGGGGAGTTTCCAGAGAGGCACTGGGTGAGGAACAGGGGTGATGCTATTTATAATCAACTATGAAATTATTTAAATATTTTAATAATAAGCTATGGCTGTATACTATGTAAATAGTAACTGTAGTTCTAAGTATTAGTAAATATTAATGGTTAATTAGTATAAAGATTAGCTATAGGGCTTTTATAGCTAGATTCCCTCTTCCCCAACACGCACACATATACCTCCATTCTTATTTATTTATTTAATTTATTCTTGAGACAGTCTCACTTTGTTGCCCAGGCTGAAGTGCAATGGTGCGATCTCTGCTTACTGCAACCTCTGCCACCCAGGTTCAAGCGATTCTTCTGCCTCAGCCTCCCGAGTAGCTTGGATTACAGGTGCACATCACCATGCCCAGCTAATTTTTGTATTTTTAGTAGAGACAGGGTTTCACCATGTTGGCCAGGATGGTCTTGAACTCCTGACCTCATGTGATCCACCTGCCTTGGCCTCCCAAAGTGCTGGGATTTTTGGTGTGAGCCACTGCGCCGGGCCTTCATTCTTAACTTTAAAGACAGAAAAACAAGCAAGCACTTAGGAAAAGTACAGGACCAACATGTGTCAGACTTGGATTCCAACTGTTCAGATGTGCAGTATTCTGGAGCCCAGAAACACATGTGCACCACCAGCCAGAGGGCAACTGCTTTCAGACAAGCAAAGCTCTGTTCTCAAGGCCCAGAGTTGGGTGGACCTTCCTGTCATGCTCCACCCAATGTGGAATCTGCAAGTTACCAGAGTGGAGTTTCAAGGAGACATCACTGGTTGGGGGTATGGAAAAACACCCCTGCACTTGCATGGCAAATCAAAAGGAACTCTGTATAAGTTTGCTAGGTGCTCTGATCTGAATGTTGGTGTCTCCCTAAAATTTCAATATGTTCCAATATGTTGAAAGCTAATACCCGATGTGATAGTATTACCAGGTGGGCCTTCTGGGAAGTGATTAAGTCATGAGGGATCTGCCCACAGGAATGCCATTAATCCATTTATAAAAGAAGTTGGGGGGAGTGCCCTTCTGACCCTTCCACCATGTGACGAAGTGACACAAGGCGCCATCGGTGAAGCAGACAGCAGCCCTCACCAGACATCAACTTTGCTGGAGCCTTGATCTTGGACTTCCCGGCTCCAGAACTGTGAAAAATGACTTTATGTTGTTTATAAATTGCCCAATCTAAGGAATTTGGTTATAGCAGCCGAACTGAGTAAGTCACTTGGGCTGCCTTAACAAAGAACCACCGACTGGGTGGCTTAAACAACAGAAATTTATTTTCTCACTGTTGCGGAGGCTAGAAGTTTAAGATCAAGGTGTCAGCAGGGTTGGCTTCTTCTGAGATCTATGAGGAAGGATCCGTTCCAGGCCTCCCTCCTTGGCTTGTAGGCCTCCCTCCTTGGCTGTTTTCTCCCTGTGTCTTCACATCACCTTCCCCCATATGTGTGTTTGTGTCCAAATTTCTTCTTCTTCTTCTTCTTTTTTCCAGACAGTCTTGCTCTGTCGCCCAGACTGGAGAGCAGTGACATGATCTTAGCTTACTGCAAACTCTGCCTCTCGGGTTCAAGAGATTCTCCTGCCTCAGTCTCCCAAGTAGCTAGGATTACAGGCACCTGCCACCATGCCCCGCTAATTTTTGTATTTTTAGTAGAGATGGGGTTTCACCATGTTGGCCAGGCTGGTCTTGAACTCCTGACCTCAGGTGATCCACCCACCTCGGCCTCCCAAAGTGCTGGGATTACAGGCATGAGCCACCGCACCCAGCCCAAATTTCCTCTTCTTATGAGGACCCTAGTCATGTTAAATTAGGCCCCACCCAAATAACATCATTTTAACTTAATTACCATTTTACAGACCCCCATCCCCAAATATGGTTACATTCTGAGATAGTGGGGGTTAGGACTTCAACATATGAATTTATGGGAAGACACAGTTTAGCCCATAACAAGTTTATTCTGTTCACCCTGGTGTGGCCAGGGTAGCTTTGCAGGCTTCCTTTCTGGCACATGTGGGTACATGTTCCTCTGAGCTTTCCCTCAATGTCTTCTTTTTCTAACTTCTTATGAAAATATTTAAACATGTGGTAGAATACATACCTATCCATGTACCCACCCTCACCTAAATTCAATACTGGCTCATATTTGTCAAGTGTCATTTATTTATACATGCACATGTAGGAGACCAGAATATGCTTCCCGTAAATATGAAGGATTGTTGAGCTGAAGACAACTAAGGAGATGGAGAAAGCTCTCTGCCCTCCCTCTATTTGCCTAAAAGCAGGACATAGATTTCCAGAGACAAAAGATATCCTGGCCTCCTCTTCTACCAGGGAGAACAAAGGTTAACTACTAAAGACAACACTGGACCGTTTGGGCCTGGAGGTGATACTGGAGGAAATCTACGCCAAGGAGCTCTCCTAACCAGCCTTTATCTGCCAATTATTTGCCTTCCCACAAGTTGCCACCCCTAGAGACTCAAAGACTATTTACTATGCTTTTGGCTTCCACCAACACATGGGACAGAGCTGTTTCAGGATGGGACCTGGGTTAGGTTAATTCTAGCTTTTTCTGGGCTGTTAGGCTGGAAGTGGCTTCTCAGCAGCAATACCAGCTGGTCGCGAAGGCTTTCTCCAGCAGGGCCCGCCCACAGCCCGCTCCTGCTCTACCTTAGCAGTAGGAAAGCTTTGGCATCCCCAGACGACAGGCTCACCAAGAACTCAAGTGCTCATTCAATAAAACACACACAGCTGAAGGGAAAGTCTGTAATTTGAGTATGTGTGTGGGCAGAACAGTTTCCCACCCCAGCACACTTGATTATTTGTGCTAATGGGGCGGGGGCTGGGGAGGGGGAGTCTGGGTCCCCAGTGTGACCCCCAGACTATTTACACATGGAGGAGCTTTATCTGGCTTTGGGAAGTGTGAGGTCGAGAGGTGATAACTTAGGGTTCCTCCCTGGGCATCAGGGAATCCCTGAAATTCTGTGCACACGTTTTTAGGAGTGGCGATGTATATCTTCCTAGGGAGAGAGGCCCTATTTACTGTCAGATTTTTGAAGGGAGACCCTGACCCCTAAAGGTTAAAAATCATTACTCTGTGACTAATCCAGATAAAGTTCTATTGGTTTAGTATTAACTTTAGCTAATTTAAAATAAGTTTACCTTTCCTAAGAGATTTCCGTTCAATTGGCTGGCGATTTGGCTAGGTGGTGGGAAAATGTTAAGTAGAGTGAAAAATGTATCACTGATTAACCAGTGGAAATTTATTAGAGCAGTTAAGAGCCCTGGGTCTGGAGCAAAACTGCTGAGGTTTGAGGCCCCGTTTTGCTGCTCACTAGCTACATGATCTTGGGCAAGTTATTTAAGCTCTCTGAGCTTCAGTTTCTTCCTCTGCAGAATGGGGATGAAAGTGGACTACTACCTCATGGCATGTTTTGAGGATGAAATGAGCTAATAAACACAGTCTTCAGCCCTACATTAGGTAAGCCATTCTTATTATTTGTTCTATTATCTATCTATCTATCTATCTATCTATCTATCTATCTATCCATCCATCCATCCATCCATCCATCCATCCATCCATCCATCCATCCATCCATCTATCCATCCATCCATCCATCCATCCATCCATCCATCCATCCATCCATCCATCTATCTATCTATCTATCTATCTATCTATCTATCTATCTATCTATCTATCTTGAGACAGAGTTTAGCTCTGTTGCCCAGGCTGGAGTACGGTGGTGCAATCTCGGCTCACTACAACCTCTGCCTCCCGGGTTCAAGTGATTCTCCTGCCTCAGCGTCCAGAGTAGCTGGGATTACAGGCGTGGGTTACCACGCCCAGCTAATTTTTCTATATTTTTTGTAGAGACAGGCACCCTTGATTATTTGGCCCAGCTGGTCTCGAACTCCTGTCTTCTCGAACTCCTGATCTGGCCACCTCTGCCTCCAAAAGTGCTGGGATTACAGGCGTGAGCCACTGCACCTGGCCTATTTCTTATTTAACAAGGTGGAATTGTTATTGGTGGCAGCGCCTTTGTGGCAGGAAGATGTTAAGGCTATGTCCCCTACATCAGAGTAGGCTGGGTTCTCCCATCTCTCTGGGATTCCTCTCTCCTCCCAGACCATCTAAAGCCAGCTTGGTCTTAAGGCTGATTCAAGAAGTACTTTTTCAATATCTCCCAGCACATTCCACACTCCAACCCAGTTTATCCCTCTCTTCTCAATAGCCTATAACCCCCACGTAAACAAATACCCACACGTATTATGTATATTAGAAATGGGCTGGGCACGGTGGCTCACGCCTGTAATCCCAGCACTTTGGGAGGCCGAGGTGAGTGGATCACGAGGTCAGGAGTTTCAGACCAGCCTGGCCAACATGGTGAAACCCCGTCTCTACTAAAAATACAAAAATTAGCTGGGCATGATGGCCTGTAATCCCAGCTACTCGGGAGGCTGAGGCTGGATAATTGCTTGAACCCGGGAGTCAGAGGTTGCAGTGAGCCGAGATCAAGCCATTGCACTCCAGCTCTAGGTGACAGGGCAAGACTCCATCTCAGAAAAAAAAAGAAAAAGAAAAAGAAAAAGAAAAAGAAATGGAGTACTTTTCCTATATCAGGCACTCTGTGTGTGTGTGCATACTTCTATATATAAAACTTCATTTGGTCCTTACAGCAACTCTGTGAGGCATACCTCATACCTTATTAGCCCAATTTTACAGATGGGGAAATTGAGGCACAGATAGGTAAGTGATTATACCTCAATCCACAAAGCTAGTAAACAGTAAATCTTAGATTAAGATCCACATATTTGAAGCCAATTCACCTTGCTGTTATTTAGTCATTTACTTCCTTGCAACTTCACTTACAGCGTAAGATATTCCTCTTTCTTTCTTTTTTTTTGTAATTGAAACAGGATCTCACTCTGTTGCCCAGGCTGGAGTGCAGTGGCAAGATCATAGCTCACTGCAGCCTTGAACTTCTGGGTTCAAGTGATCCTCTTGCCCCAGCCTCCTAAGTAGCTGGGACTACAGGCACGCACCACAATGCCAGCACAATTTTTTAACTTTTGTACAGATGAGGTCTCACTGTGTTGTCCAGGATGGTCTCAAACTCATGACCTCAAGTGATCCTCCTGCATTGGCCTCCAAAAGCATTGGGATTACAGGCATAAGTCACTGTGCTTGGCCAGTATTTTGGTTTTCATATTATGTTAAAAAGTCTATAAATTCCTTTAAGACAGAGATGATTTCTTAGACTATTTTTCTTTTTTTTTTTTTTGAGACTGAGTTTCACTCTTGTTGCCCAGGCTGGAGTGCAATGGCACAATCTTGGCTCACTGCAACCTCCGCCTCCCAGGTTCAAGCCATTCTCCTGCCTCAGCCTCCCAAGTAGCTAGGATTACAGGCGTGTGCCACCATGCCCAGCTAATTTTTGTATTTTTAGTAGAGACAGGGTTTCACCATGTAGGTCAGGCTGGTCTCGAACTCCTGACCTCAGGTGATCCACCTGCCTCGGCCCCCCAACGTGCTGGGATTACAGGCATGAGCCACAGTGCCCAGCCCTTCTTAGACTATTTTTCATTCCTCATAGAACCTAGGACAATATCTGGGACATAATGGGAACCCAATAAATATTTGTCTATGAATTGTTGACCGATTATATGTAGATGGGAAGCAGCTAAAATATGTTCACTGTGTTTGTTTAATAATGTAACTATTTTCTTATACTATAAGCAGATTTTTTGGTTTATCATTTCTGCATAACAAGATTTAAACATACATGATATGTTACTATTAATGCTACACTCTTTCTAATGTGTCTATAGAAAGAATAAAAGTATAGGTGAAGTTGGTTGTACAATTATTATTATCACCAGAGCAAGTTGTGCTTGCTCTGAGGCAATTCCTCACTCCGGTTTTAAAATGTTGAGAAGGGTCTGGGCGTGGTGGCTCACACCTGTAATCATAGCACTTTAGGAGGCCGAGGCGATGGATCACCTGAGGTCAGGAGTTTGAGACCACCCTGGCCAACACGGTGAAACCACGTCTCTACTAAAAATACAAAAACTAGCTGGGTGTGGTGTCGGGTGCCTGTAATCCCAGATACTCAGGAGGCTGAGGCAGGAGAATCGCTTGAATCCAAGGTGGAGAGGTTGCAGTTAGCTGAGATTGTGCCACTTGACTCCAGCCTGGGCGAAAGAGTGAGACTCGTCTCAAAAGTAAAATAAAATAAAATATAAATATAAATAAAATTAAAAAATTAAATGTTGAGAAGGAAGAAGAGGAATATTCCCTGTTCTAACTTCTTTCCTTTGATCCTCAGTCTTGAGAATAAATTTATCATCCCCATTCTTATGAGGAAACTGAGGCTCAGAGAGGCCATGCTATTCACGCAGGGAGTGGTAGAATCAGGATTTAAAGGCAGTGTGCTTGTCTCCAAAGCCCCAACTCTTTCTACTAACAGATAATCATCATTTTAAATTCAATACTCTGTTAGTTATCCATTACTATGTAACAAATGACCCCTAAAGGTATCGGTTTATTGATAACATTAAATGTAAACATTAAACAATAAACATTTATTCTGAGGGTCAGGGAATCTGGGACCAGCTTAGCTGGGTAGCTCTGATGCAGTCTTTCATGAAGTTGCAGCCAGGCTGTTCATTGGGGTTGCGGTCATCTCAAGGGTTGACCGGGGCTGGAAAATCTGTGTATAAACTCACTCAAATGGTTGTTGGCAGGCCTCAGTTCTTTGCTGGCTGTTGGCTAGGGTGTCAGTTCCTTGCTTTCCAGGCCTTTCCATGGGCTGCCTGCCTGTCCTCACAACATGGCGACTGGCTTCCCTTGTGAGTGATGAGAGAGCCCATGATGGAAGTCATGGTATTTTAAAACCAAATATTGGAAGTAATACATCATTTTCTGCCTTATGCTGTTGGTCACATAGACCGACTTTGACAGAGTGTGGGAGGAGATTACAACACAAGGGTGTGAATACCAAGAGGTAAAGATCGCTGGGGCCACCTTGTGGAAGTTGGCTACCACAAGTACTTGGGCCAATTTTAGGGTCAATTGGATAAGGTCCAAATGGTGGCAACTAACAGTGCCAAGTGCACTGGCCATTTTGCAGGTACTTTTGGGCTTATTCTTTGGCGGCATATGAAGCCCACTGATGTCTCCCCTGGGCTGTGAATGTACTTGGTACTGTTGGGCCTAATAGAATATTTCTATAAAGTCTACTCTGAAGCTGCAGCCCTGAGTATAGAAGGAGCAGAGAATCCAATGCTTCTATATTTATTTTTCTTCTAAGAACTTGTACATATTTATAAGGAGACCTGGAACTTGAACTTCCAGTTTCTGTAATTGTAGATAAGGCAATGTGACCTATGGCAGGAAGAGCAGGTTGGGGATCAAGGACTTCAACACTGGAGTCAGAATCTCTACTCTGCCATTTACTAAGTATGTGACTTTGGAAAGTTATTTCACTTCTCTGAGCTTTCATTTCCTTTACTGTAAAATAGTAATAGCATACAGTTTCTTTTGGGGGTGAGGATTAACTGAGATAAAGCACAATGTGGCAAACTGTGTTTTCCAAAGTTGGCTACACCAATATGTAGCTACATATCACATCCTACATGCTCTTTCTACGTTGTGTCATGAGAGGTGGGGTGTATGTCTCCTTCCTTTCTAAGGAATTTAGACAGATCTTTGTAACCGCACCAAGTGATGGAACATGGCCAAAGGGATGCTGAATGATTTCCAGAGTGAGGTCATAAAAGGCAATACTTTTTTCTCTGGTTCTGTCTTGGAATACTTGTCCCACCCAACCCCCCTTTTTTCCCCCTGTTTTGAGACAGAGTTTTGCTCTGTTCCCTGGGCTGAAGTGCAGTGGTGAAATCAGGGCTCACTGTAGCCTCAACCTCCTGGCCTCAAGCAATCTCTCCCACCTCAGCCTCCTGAGTTTCTGGGACTACAGGTGTGTGCCACCACACCTGGATAATTTTTAAATTTTTTGTAGAGACAGGGTCTCACTATGTTGCCCAGACTGGCCTCAAACTCCTGGGCTCAAGTGATTCTCCTGCCTTGACCTTCCAAAGCGCTGGGATTACAGACGTGCTACTGCACGCTGCTGATGCTTGCCTTTTGATCCCAGCTGCCATGTTGTGAGGAAGCCCAGGCCACATAGTGAGGCCAGGTGTGGGTGATGCTGCTGGCCCTTAGTCAACAGCCAGTATGAACTGTTAGGCATGTACATGAAGAAGCCATCAGCCTATTCCAGCCTCCAGCCTTCAAGTTTTTTGGTTGAAGTTCCAGACATTCTGGAGGAGATTAGCCATCTCCACTGTGCTCTGTTTGAATTCCTGGCCCACAGAAAATGTGACAGATAGTAAGACTGTTGTTTTACAGCACAGTGTTTGGAAGTGACTTGTTATGTAACAATAAATAAGTAATAAATTTGGGTTATACATTTTTAAAAAATGTATGCCTCACTGTAAGATATTTTCAAAACACTGGGCCAAAACTTTGTTTTTTCACAAGATGACTGTTTCCTAGAAGGGTTTTGGGGAAGGGACATTTTGATTTTGTTTTTCCCTGGCTGCTTTTACACATAAGATTACTTACTCTGAGTATAACGTATGTAAGAACAGACTTTTCATTCTGTATCTGCGGAGCTGTCTCATGGATTTCCAGTCCATTGCTGGGGGTTGAGCCACAGCTGTTTCTGGATTTGGCTTATCTTTTGGTTCATTGGTTCATTTGAGTTGTTTTTCAGCATTAATCAGTAGGCATCGAAGTTGTTCACATTCATTTCTTGCTCTGCACACAAATGTAATTAGGATCATGTCCACTTTTTTGACATTTTCCTTCTTTTAAAAGTATAACCTTGATTACCAGACCAAGGCAGCTATAGGGGAAAATTAGAGTTCAGGTTGGAGTCAAAGGGCAATTGTTGCACCAGTCCTCCCAGCTTTCTAGGATCCCAGAGTGTTGCATCTTCTTCCTTCCTCTAAAGGTGCCTGCGTATGTGTGTTGGTATGTGTGTGTGGTGGGGTGGGAGAGGGAAGATGGGGGAGCTCGGAAGGTCTCCTTTGAGTTCCTGGTGCATCCTGGCCACTATCCTTGTCCTCTGGATGTGGTCCTGGGCTGCCCAGCAAGCATATGGATGTAATGAGGGTAAAGGAAGTGGGAAAGAGGAGCATGTGGCCAGGGCTCTGGCCTGCCTGTACTTTTAAAAGAAAATTGTGACAAAATACACATAACATGAAATTTACCATTTTAATTATTTTCAAGTGTACAATTTACATTCACATTGTTGTTGTGGAGGTTTTTTTCTCTTTTGTACAATACATCATGACCCTCAACACATTGTTATCACTGCTATATTCATAGCTAGAGTTTTTTATTATTCCAAAGTGAAAGCCTGTGTCTGTTAAACGTGAACTCCCCTTTCCTCCGTTGCTCTAGCCTCTGGTCACTTCTATTCTACTTTTCGTCTCTATGAATTGACTATTCTAGGTACTTCATGTAAGTGGAATCATACAATATGTGTCCTTTTGTGTCTAATTTATTCACTTAGTATAATGTTTCCAAGGTTCATCCACTTGTGGCATGTATTAGAATTTCATTCTTTTTAAGACTGAATTTTGTTCATTAGGATGGCCTAAGGAAAACAAGAAGACTGAATGATATTCCCTGGTATGTATATTTCTCATTTTGTTTATCCATTCCTCCATCAGTAGACATTTGGGTTGTTTCTACCTTTTGGCTATCATAATACTGTTATGAACATTGGCATATATTTATCTGTTTGAGTTCAATTCCTTTATACCCAGAAATGCAATTGCTGGATCATATGGTGATTCTAGCATCCAGAATCCTGATCTTGGTCTTTACTGTGTCTAAGGATCTATTTTCCGGTGGAATGAGACCCGGAGCTTCCCTGCTATCTCAGCATCCCACGGGGCTATGCAAATTAGGCTCACTGTGCTCTGGCTGTGTTTTATTGAACATTTACTTTGTGCTAGCCTCTGTGCTAAGTATAGTGCCTCTTAAATTACTCTATGAGTAGGTTTGATTATTATCCATATTTTGCAGATTAGAAAACTGAGGCATGGAGATGTTACATAACTGACCTAAGGGCACACAGATTGCAGGTGCTGAGCTAGGATTTGGACCCAGAGAGCATCATGCTAGTTCCCATGCATTTAACCTTTATGCAATTCTGCCTTTCCAAACAGATTGGCCATTAAATTCATCATCCAGGATTGTATTTGTTTATCTAGGAGAAATGAACTGCTTTAATTATGGTAAAAATCAAAGGTGTAAATAAAAAAGCTAATATAAGAAGCCCACTAGTCTCTGTGGTTTAATAGGATACTAGTGGGACCTCTCTTTCATATATATATGTATATATATGTGTGTGTGTGTATATATATATATATATATATATATATTTGTTGTTTGTTTATTTTTGAGACAGGTTCTCACTCTGTCATCCAAGCTAGAGTGCAGTGGGGTAAAACACGGCTCACTGCAGCCTCGATCTCTTGGCTCAATCTATCCTCCTGCCTCAGCCTCCTGTTTATCTGGGACCACAGGTGCGCACTATGCCTGGTTAATTTTTTAATTTTTATTTTGTAGAGATGAGGTCTCACTATATTGCCCAGCTGGTCTTGAACTCCTGGCTCAAGCAATCCTCCCACCTTGGCCTCCCAAAGTGCTGGGATTACAAGCGTGAGCCACCATGCTTGGGCTCTCTTTAATATTTATGATAAAACATTTTTTCTTAGTCTGTAAGGTATATGAGGGAACTTTGTTGTGTATAGGAGGTAGTCTTCTCTCTATATTTGCAAATGTAAATGCTCTATTTAAGATGTGGCACTCGCCAGGCACGGTGGCTCACGCCTGTAATCCCAGCACTTTGGGAAGCTGAGGCAGGCAGACCACGAGCTCAGGAGTTTGAGACAAGCCTGGCCAACATAGTGAAACCCCGTCTCGACTAAAAATTTAAAAAATTAGCCTGGCATGGTGGCGGACGCCTGTAATCCCAGTTACTTGGGAGGCTGAGGCAGGAGAATCGCTTGAACCCAGGAGGTGGAGGTTGCAGTGAGCCGAGATCGCGCCACTGAACTCCAGCCTGGCAACAGAGCGAGACTCCATCTCAAAAAAAAAAAAAAAAAAAAAAGAAAAGAAAAGAAAAAATAGATGTGGCACTACATTGCCCTTAAGGATAACCCTGTGGATCTATATAAATTTAGCATGTTGAAACTGTCAATGAAATGTATCACTAGATGGCAGTACAAACCAAGTTTTAAAAACAACTGATTTTTAAATCTGCAAGATAAGTTAACCTGTAGGAAAGCAGCTGCATCATTTTTGACATGATCAGGGCAACTGTATTTAATTCAGAATTGATTTTAATCACCTAGAAGAGAATTCACAATCTTTGTTAAGGCAGAAGGCCTGACAAGTGTAAAGGCTTTTACAAGGAAAGCTGCTCCTAAAATGTAAAAAAATTATTGCTTTGGAGGAAGCCAAAGTTTCAAGTAAGTGTTTTGACTTGAGAAACTTTGCATCAGCAAGATAGCGTCACATCTACACACTTACTTTTTGAATTCTTTCAGTTTTCCAGCCTGGTTTGGCTAAGAATCAACCTTTACTCCATAATTACAAATGTAACAGCCAATTTTGTCCTCAGGTGAAGTTCCATTCAGTTAATGCCAGAGAAAAATCCAGTGCTTAAATAATGTGGGAAGTTAGGACTGACACACAGGTTGGTTTGACATCTGAGGCCCTGAACTTATTGACTTGTGGTGGGATAACGAAACAGATCTCACCTGTTAGAAGAGGATTCCCAACTTTTTCTTCAAGAGAGGAGTAGCCGGTAGTACGGGGTGCGGTAAACGCATTTACTTACCTTGGTTCACGAGGGTTTGGCTCTCATCTGATGAATTTTAATGTTCTAACTTGTTTCCTGACTAGGTGAGAGAATTAATGCTTCATTTCAGAGGAAGCTGTACACTTGCACCTGGATGCCAAATTCTCTCAAAAGGGAAAACTGACTTAGAAATGGATTTTTCTTTTTTTTTCCTCCAGCTGACTTATATAAGTTATTAGTCTTCTAGAAGGATCACAGGGAACCAGCATCAAAGAAATGGAATCCAGCTAATTCCTCCAAGAAACTGAAGTTTTCGGGACATGACTTGTGAAAGGCAAACATAAGCTGACATCTTTTCACACTGAACAGCAAGAGCCAAAGTGTATCCGAAAAGCCATTGTCAAAACAAGGAGTGAGAACAGCTGGGGTCAAGACCTAATGAAGGACATCACTCAGCCTCTTTGAGCCTCAGATTCCTCATTTGTAAAGTGGGCATAATAATACCTCACAGGGTAGTTATGAGCGTAAATGAGATAATGGACACGAAGGCACCTGTACACTCCACGGTGCTATCAGAATATTGACTATTAGTGCTTTCATCACGCGGCTCCATCCAAACCTCTGCTTTCCCTCACTGCAGTAAGTGGTTGCCCTCAACCCACCCCCCATCTTATAATAATGTAGACTGGAAACCCAAGCATCATCTTTGTCCTCCTTTTCATTCCCTGACCCCAGTTGGTCTTCATCCACAGTCTCTTTTTTTTTTCTTTTTTGAGACAGAGTCTCACTCTGTCACAGAGGCTGGAGTGCAGTGGCGCTATCTCGGCTCACTGCAACCTCTACCTCCCGGGTTCAAGCGATTCTCCTGACTCAGCCTCCCAAGTAGGTGGGACTAAAGGTGCCCACCACCACACACAGCCACTTTTTCTATTTTTAGTACAGACGAGGTTTCACCATGTTGGCCAGGCTCCTGACCTTGAACTCCTGACCTGGTTTTGCTCCTGACCAGGCTCCTGGTCTTGAACTCCTGACCTCGTGATCCACCTGCCTTGGCCTCCCAAAGTGCTGGGATTACAGGCGTAAGCCACCATGCCCGGCCCATCCCTCAGTCTATATTTCCATAACTGGAAGAATCTCCTAAGTGGGCTGTAATCTAGCCTTGCGTGACTCCATCCTGCTCACTATTAAAGAAATAATCCTCTTAAAATCACACTTGGATTATTCTTTTCCGTTGTTCAGAAACTTTCAATGGTTTCCCATTGCCTGCAGAATAAAGTCCAACCTTCAAAGTAGCTGAAATTAAAAACCATTAACAATCTGGCCTCCCTACCTAAATAACATCAATGAGAGGGCCACACAGAAGTCAGATATATGGAAATTAAAACATGTTTTACAGCTGGATAAATGCTGTACTAGAGGATAGGTTATGTGGCCAAAAGAGTTTGCTGACAATTTCTGCTTCCCATTCCCCCAGTCTAGACCTTCAGACACAGTCCACCTGAGGCTTGCCTTCCTCTCCGTGGTCATTTAGAGTTGATCCTACTCATCCTTTTCCCCCACTGCAGGCTTCCCAAGGGTTCCTGCAGCCCTTGGCATCTGTCTCACTCACCTGTCCCTTCGCATGTTCTGCCATGATGTTTAGCTTGAGAGTATGCCCTCTTCATAGAAGTCAGAAACTCCTGGCCCACTGGCTAAACCTGATCCCTAGAGGTTTTTCTGACTCTCACAATGTTGGTCTGCACTGTGTTTGACAATGCATCAACTTACGTGACAATTCGTATTCTTTTTTTTTTTTTTAGAGGAGGAGTCTCACTTTGTCACCCAGCCTGGAGTGCAGTGGTGAGATCATAGCTCACTGCAGCCTTGACCTCATGGGCTCAAAAAATCCTCCTGTTGGGACTACAGATGCTCACCACCATGCCTGGCTAATTTAAAATTTTTTTGTAGAGACAGGGTCTCACTATATTGTCCAGACTGGTCTCAAATTCCTGGCCTCCACCAATCCTCCCACCTCATTCTCCCAAAGTGCTGGGATTATAGGCATGAGCCACTGCGTCTGGCCCATATTCTAAAAAAATTCTGCTGAGAAACTAGGAAAGCTAGCAGCCTTGGTTTCTCAGGTTTGACTTGCAACAATTGACTTCCTGTAAATGTTGCCTATATTGCTTTCTCTACCACCTCAACATCAACTTTTTCCCAATTCGCTCCTCATATTTCTGCTATTTCATGAAGATTGCTCTTGTTAATGTCACCAAGAGCCTCCACAATTGCCAAATCCAGTAGTTTGTCTCTGCTTTTGTCTTACTTGCCCTTTTGGCAGCGTTTGCCACTTAATCATGCTTTTCTTTTTTCTTTTTTAGACAGGCTTTTACTCTGTCACCCAGGCTGGAGTGCAGTGGTGCAATCTTGGCTCACTGAAACCTCTGCCTCCTGGATTCAAGCGATCCTCCCACCTCAGCCTCCCGAGTAGCTGGGACTACAGGTGAGGGCCACCATGCCTGGTAATTTTTGTATTTTTAGTAGAGACAGGGTTTCACCATGTTGACCAGGCTGGTCTCAAACTCCTGACCTCAGGTGATCTGCCCGCCTTGGCTTCCAAAAGTGCTGGGATTACAGGCATGAGCCACCATGCCTGGTCGACACTTAATCATTCTCTACTTGTTTTTTTAAAATTTTATTTTTACAGTGTCACTCTCAGGATATCTACTTCTTAAAATACTTTTTCTCCCTCTTGGATTCCGTAACAACCCATTTGGCGGGTCCCTCTTAATCTGCTTTGCTGACTTCTGTCCTTTGTTCCAAGTCAGGTGGTCTCAGCTTGGTCTAGCATCCTCTTCTCTATTTGTACATTCTTCCTAAATGATGTCATCTAGCTTCAAATCTTTAAAAGCCACCTATTTGCCATGACTGCTAACTTTGGATATGTAGCCTAGGCTCCCCCTAGAACTCTACTATTAGCCTACTTGATATCTAAAAATGAATTTCTTTCTTTCTCTCTTTTTTTTTTTTTGAGACGGAGTCTCACTCTGTCGCCCAGGCTGGAGTGCAATGGCGTGATCTTGGCTCACTGCAACCTCTGCCTCCTGGGTTCAAACAATTCTCCTGCCTCAGCCTCCCAAGTAGGCATGAGTAGGATTGCTAATTTTTGTATTTTTAGTAGAGATGGGGTTTCGTGATGTTGGCCAGGCTGGTCTCAAAACTCCTGACCTCAGATGATCCACCCGCCTAGGCTTCCCAAAGTGCTAGGATTAGAGGCGTAAGCCACTGCTCCAGGCTATGAATTGAATTTCTAATAAGCAGCTTAAACTTAAACTTCACAAAAAAGAAGTTTTGGAGTTTTATCTCCCAAACCCCTGCTTCTTCTCCTCTTCTTCCTTTCTCAGTAAATAGCACCACTATCTACCCTCAGAGCAAAAAAAAAACCTAGTAGCTCTCTCTCCTCATCTTCCACATTCAATCCCTCAACAAGTCTTATGTTCCAAAAACACACTTCTCTTTAGCAGATGCCATAATGTGCTACGCAGAGCCCTTCCCAGGACTGCAGGACTTATTCCCACAGCTGCTGGGCATGCTGCCACCTCACAGCCCTCTGCCCTCTCTGCAAATTGCCCTCAGCTGCAGAGAGCCACCTTACCCAAGATCACATCCCTTCCTGCTTGCATATAAAGGCCCACTCCCTCAGTAACCCAAGACAACTCTGGAAGGCCACCCCAGCACATCCCAGTGCTGCCTGTGGGGTCAGCTAAGGCCCTCATGGAGACCTCCTCAGAGCCCAGCATCTCCTCCTGCCTAGACTGTGTCCTTCCCTCCCCTTCTGGAAACCAAATCTGCAACATTATCCCAAGTGTACCTGCCTCTTTCTATCTTGCTGTTACGATTTTGGTTAAGCCACCACCTTCTCTCACCTTGACTGCTGCATTGCCTTTCCCCGTCTCCTTGCTTTTGCTCTTCATTCGACCATTCATTTCTTTCACAACTGTCAGCTATTGATACTGTTTTGCTGTGTCTCCACCCAAATCTCATTTTGAATTGTAACTCCCACAATTCCCGCGTATTGTGGGAGGAACCCGGTGGGAGGTGACTGAATTATGAGGGCGGGTCTTTCCTGCGCTGTTCTCGTGATAGTAAATGAGTCTCACGTGATCTGATGGTTTATTTATTTTATTTTATTTATTTATTTTTTTGAGACAGAGTCTCGCTCTGTCGCCCAGGCTGGAGTGCAGTGGCGCGATCTCGGCTCACTGCAAGCTCGGCCCCCTGGGTTCACGCCATTCTCCTGCCTCAGCCTCCCGAGTAGCTGGGACTACAGGCGCCCGCCACTACGCCCGGCTAATTTTTTGTATATTTAGTAGAGATGGGGTTTCACCGTGTTAGCCAGGGTGGTCCCGATTTCCTGACCTCGTGATCCGCCCGCCTTCACCTCCCAAAGTGCTGGGATTACAGGCGTGAGCCACCACGCCCGGCGAGATCTGATGGTTTAAAAAAAAACAAGAGGTCCCCTGCACAAGCTCTCTCTTTGCCTGCTGCCATTCATGCAAGATGTGACTTGCTCCTTTTTGCCTTCTGCCATGATTGTAAGGCCTCCCCAGCCACGTGGAACTGTGAGTCCAATTAAACCTTTTCTTTTATAAATTGCCCAGTCTTGGGTATGTCTTTATCAGCATTGTGAAAATGGACTAATACAGCTATGTTTTATTTTTTATTTTCTTAGGGATAGAGTCTTGCTCAGTCCATTCTCAGCTGGAGTACAGTGGCACAATCATAGCTCACTGCAGCTTCAAACTCCTGGACTGAAGCAATCCTTCCACCTCAGCCTCCCACCTCAGCCTCCCCAGTATCTGGGACTACAGGCATGCGTTATCATGCCAGGCTGATTTTTATTTTTTATTTTTTTCAAGATGGGGGTCTTGATACGTTGCCCAGGCTGGTCTAGAACTCCTGGCTTCAAGCGATCCTTTTGCCTTGGCCTCCCGAAGTGCTGGGTTACAGGTGTGAGCCACTGCACCTGACCCTAGTTATCTTTTTAAGATATTCTGTTTATTTGATCTTATTTCATTGGATTATATTTGATACAAAAATGTAACATATATGCAATTTAAGAAGTGTAAAACAAATGAGCCTATGAACTGTCCACTCAAATTCTGAACTATTGACATAGCCTGTATGCATTTCCCTGATTGTAACCCCTCCCTACTCTTCAGAAGTAAACACAATTCTGGATTTTTTTTTTTTGTTATTCCTATACTTACATCTTTATAATTGTAGCATAGATGTATTTATTGCTAAACAATATACAGTTTAGTTTCTCTTTTTTTTCGAGATTTATATGTGGAGCCATAGTATATTTTCTGCAATTTGTTTTTTTCCGCATTCAACATTGTATTTCTGATCTAATGTAATCATTTATATTGATGTTTGTAACTGAGGTTTATTCATTTCCATGCTTACAGAGGTATTAAATTAGTCAATTAAAAATACTGCAAATTGCAAATAGTTTATTTATCCTTGTTGATGGACATTTTCCTTGTATTTTTAGCAATCTGTTAGACGAAGGTTTTCCATTTTTGTACATGGTTTTTGGTGCTTATGTGCAAGAATTTCTCCAGCATATATACCTAGGAATAAAACTGATGAATTTAGTGCATGCAAATGTTCAGTTGTAGAAGATAATGCCAAGTTGTTTTTCTTTTCCTCTCTCTTTTTTTTTTTTTTTTGGACAGAGTCTCATTCTCACCCAGGCTAGAACCGCCTCCGGGGTTCAAGCAATTCCTGTGCCTCAGCCTCCGGAGTAGCTGAGATTACAGGCACACGTCACCACGCCCAGCTAATTTTTGTATTTTTAGTAGAGATGGGGTTTCACCATGTTGGCCAGGCTGGCCTCGAACTCCTGACCTCAAGTGATCTGCCTGCCTTGGCCTCCCAAAGTTCTGGGAGTAGAGGGATGAGCCACTGCGCTCGGTCTATTTTGACAGTTATTTTATCTCAGCAGTTTAAATATATCATGCTAATGTATCTGGTATTTATTGTTGGCCCAGAAATTATTCCTTTGCAGGTGGTGCAAAGGATCAGCACGGGAGTTTTGACCTGCTCCGTTTCCGACCTGGGTCGGTTCACCCCTCCTTAGGCAACCTGGCGGTTCCCCACTCCAGGGAGGTCACCCTCTTGATGCTGAATTTAGCACGGACACCTGATGGGCACAGTGCACTGCAGCCCAGAGCTCCTGAGCTCAAGCCATCCTCCTGCCTCAGCCTCCAAGTAGCCAGGACCACAGGCACGCACCCTGAGGTATGCCATTTCTCTTTGGTTCTTGTTATGGTAGTTCCTCTGTCTTTTCCCTGTATTTTTACTGTCATGTCTTCCTTTATATTTATCTTGCTTGATACCTATTGTGCTTCCTATATGTGTGGATTCATATCTTTATCATTTTTGAAAAATTTTCAGACATTTTCTATTCAAATATTGCCTTTCCCTTATTCTATTTCTCCTGTTGGAAATCTGGTTAGATGTCTGTGTCTTCTCTGTTGTTTAACCTCTTTGTCATTTACCAACCCCTTGGCTTTTTGTATTGTATTCTGTGTAATTTCTTTAGATCTGTCTACTAGTTCACAGCTCCTCTCTTCAGTTATACCTGTTTGTAATTTACACATTGTACTTTAAATTTCAATGATTATAGTTTTAATTTCTAAGACTTAAAAAAATTTCCTTCTAATCTGATTATATGTAATGTACTCTTTATTGTATTCATTGTTTTAGACGCTGTCTTTATTTCCTTAACATGTAAAACATGATTATTTTATATTGTGTATCTGGTAATTCCACTATCTAAAATCTGTAGGATGATAAGTCGGCTGTTAGTTATATCTGCTGATTATCGCTTATAGTTTATTTGTATATTTAGTAATTTTTATTTTTATTTTTGAGACGGAGTCTCGCTGTCTCCCAGGCCGGAGTGCAGTGGCGCGATCTCGGCTCACTGCAAGCTCCGCCCCCTGGGTTCACGCCATTCTCCTGCCTCAGCCTCCCGAGTAGCTGGGACTACAGGCGCCCGCCACCATGCCAGGCTAATTTTTTTTTTTTTTTGTATTTTTAGTAGAGACGGGGTTTCACTGTGTTCGCCAGGATGGTCTCGATCTCCTGACCTCGTGATCCGCCTGCCTCGGCCTTCCAAAGTGCTGGGATTATAGGCGTGAGCCACCGCGCCCAGCCATATTTAGTAATTTTAAAATTGCAATTGCATACTTTGTTGAGCTTAATTGGTGAGAGCTATGCGAGAGATGCTTTCCTCTAGACAACAAATGCTTGTATCTGCCTGGTACCAGGGGCCCTAAAAAGCTCTTTAATTTCTTGGTTGGGGTTTCTTTGATCATATGGAGAGTGTAAGACTGAATTCCATACTTGACGGGGGCAGGCATATGATAAATTTCAAGGGGTCATTATTATTATTTTTTTTCCATCTAGAGCCAGTGTGGAGATGGTGTTCTTGAAAGATTTCTTTTGCTAGCATGAGGATTTTTCCTAGACCACTCTTGCCTAGGATGTAGCCATCTTCAAGCATCCTGCTTTAGGATGTGAATGTCAAATTTAACTCACCTGCTTCCAGTGGCCCAACGCTTAATCTTCCATTCCCTACTTTGTTACACAGATTTACCTTCAGGCAAGCCCAGTTTTTGCCTTTGCTTACATTTCACACTTAGTTTTCAGCTCACTCCACTTCTTTTTTGAAATGCTTTTGGAATTTCCCTTATTTTCTTATAATCTAAGCTGTGTGTTAAAAATAAACTTATTGTAATTTATCTAAGATTTAATAGTATGGCATAAGAAAGGCTTTTTAGAGGCTGGGCTCAATGGCTCACGCCTGTAATCCCAGTACTATGGGAGGCCAAGGTGGGTGGATAATGAGGTCATGAGTTCAAGAACAGCCTGGCCAACATGGTGAAACCCCATCTCTACTAAAAATACAAAAATTAGCTGGGCATGGTGGTGCGGAGGTTGCAGTTAGCCAAGATCGCCCCACTGCACTCCAACCTGGATGACAGAGCCAGACTCCGTCTTAAAAAAAAAAAAAAAAAAAAAAAAAAAAGAAAGGCATTTTAGAGTATCTAGTTTGTACTGCTAGATGCCGAAACCAAAAGTAATCTTTTAGAAATGTGAAATAGTTTATATCACTCTTCTGCTTAAGATCCTCCAGTGGCTTTTTCTCACACTTAAAATGTACAAACTATCCTGGCCTACAAAGCCCAGAGCTGAGTCCTAGCTTAGCCCACGTGGCTCCCCACTCTGCCACCTTGCCGTTCCTGGTCTGGCATGCCTTCTGCTTTTTTTCACATATGGCTTTTAAACGTTTGTTCAGGTCTCACTCTAAATGCCACCTTTTCATGGAGGCCTTACCTGACTCCTCTCTCCATTTCTCTGTCAATCACCCTGTTTTAATTCTCTTTAGGGCATCTATTATTAGCTGACATTTTCCAGTCTATTGTCTGTCTTCCCCTACTAGAACATAAGACCTATGAAAGGAAAGCAGGGTTTTGTGTGATTCACCACTATATTCTCAGAGTTTAGAACAGTTCTTGGCACATAGTAGGAACTCAGTACATATTTGTTGAATCATTAGAGCTGAGTGTTGACTACTTATTCCCTTTAGACGGGACCTAGGCTCTTCAGTGCTCCACAGTTCCCACTACTTCCTTTTAAAAATTTATTTTATTTAATTTAAAAAATTATTGGTTTTTTTTTTTTTTTAATTTTCAGAGAAGGAATCTCACTATATTGCCTAGGCTGGTCACATACTCCTGGACTCAAGTGATCCATCTGCCTCAGCCTCCCAAAGTGCTGGGATTAGAGGCCACTGTGCCAGGCCAGTTCCTACTACGCCCTATTATGTCCCCAGCTGAGCTTGCTTTGTGAATTTATTGGCCCTTGTACGCATTTGAATTTTCAATCCCTGCTCATAAATGTCACTCAAATTGTCTTCAGGATCTTCAGAGCAGAGACTTTTTTTTATGTTTCTTTTCTTCCTTCAATGTCTTGCATATAGTAGGAGGGGAAGGAATGATCATTCACTGAATATCCCCTACCTGTCAAACACAACAACAGTATAGTTTAATTTATATCCTTACAACAATGCTATGGAGCTGAGTAATATTATTTATATCTATTTTACCAGTGAGGACACTGAGGCTTAGAGTTGTTCAGAGTCATATAGTAAACCAAGGATCAGGGATTGGAACCCACTCAGACAACATATACCCAGTATGAAGTGTTGTTGCTTCATATACCCAGTATGAAGGGTTGCTCATGTGCGAGGAATGGTTGGTTGTTTTCAATTTGCAAAGGGGAGATTGGGCAATTGGATATTGCAGGTCAAGTTTTACTTGAGTAGTCCAGCTATTTATTTAGTTATCAATTTCATTCCACTGAGTGTATGGAGAATTAGCTGGAGATATTCCTACATTTGGCCAGAAGAGGCTTTGGAGATGTTAACCATGCCTTCTACATGAGAGTCCTGCTGTTGACAGATATGGAATCCAACAGCAGGGAGATTTTCCGAGATAGTTACTTCAGTGGAACCATCAGCTGTCACCAGATCACTGGCCAAAGACAGAAACTGAATGCACCAAATATGTACCACACCACCAAAAATTCTTTTAAGTAACAAAATCTTATTTTTATTTTTATTTTTTTACAGAAATTCAGGTATTCCAACAAATTTCTTTACATTTCTTGGACCTTAAAAAAATTACACACAACTTTTGGACGCAATACAACAGAACAGAATGAGAAAGGGAGTCACTTTTTTTGTTTTTTTTTAAAAAGATAAAAACCTACTTCTTATATTTAATTAACAATTAGTGATTTACATGTGTATTACCTATATACAAATGGTACATCGTCAATGACCCATCTTCAGAGCACTGTGGTATGCTAAATTACACTTAGGTTTTATGGCAAAAACTTTTTTAAAACATTCACATGTGGATAGGAAGTACTTTCTTAGTTTTGTTCACACCACTGTTAGTGATGTAGGACTCCCGATGGAATTTGTAGTTTGCATGGATTAGAGAAAGCCAATACCTTTTGTTTTTTATTGTAGATAAAGTAGACAGGTACCTCCCTTCAAATAAAATATGAATTCTTGAAAAGTTGTGTGTAATTAAATTTAGTAAGTAGGGTGTTATGGATGTAGTAGGGAGCTAATACTTAAAGCAACAAATAATCCTCAGAATGACTAATACTTTAGTTGTAGATACTAAGTATTCCCTTAATTTGGTTCTTTAGAAAAGCCACATCTCTGTGAATTGGGTTTTACTCCTTTGAGCATACCCATAATATGCTTTTAGCCATTTGAAACATAATGCCATTTATGGTGAAAAGATGGCCCGTACCAGAAACATTTGGCTAAAATAGGAATGTGGTCCTAACAGAGAGAGGGTAAGAGAAGTGAACCCTGATCTGTATCACTTCTTGTGTTATCCTCCATCTGATGTTCTAGTGATATACACTGATTTGTTCTAATTTTGAATACATGAATAAAAGCATTCTACATGTCCATGTTTTCTCCTCAGGTATAGAACATGGTTTGGCTTCCATTAAGTACCCTTGCATGTATTTTAGCTTGTGTTCATTCTCAGGCAATGGGCTATTTCAATATTAAATATTTGTTTGTTGTTGGATATTAGCAGGATATGTGGTGAGGGTGATGATGGGGGAAGCCTGGGAGCAAATGATTGTTGAAGTCAACTGGTTAGTTGTTAACTACTTCCAGATGTCAGCCAACTAAAATGAATCTGAGTATTTTTGAAACCAACATTAGTAAACAAAAAGGTAACTTATTCCTACCGAGTTTTTTTCAACCTGTATGAGTATATAGTCATTTATTTCTAAGGCTATTAAATTATTATTTATTTTGTTAGTACCACTTACTATTATTTAGAAATATGTTTAATGGAATGATTTTTAAAAAAATAAAAATGAGTTCCCATCAGTAAGGGAAATAGAAGACATGGATTTCTGATAACATGTATGGCAAAGAAATAGGAAAAAAGTAGGAGATATTTTAGATACTTATTTATAAAGTATATTAAATTCCTATGCATATACTAGGGAGAATTAGAAAAAAAGTGTTTATTTGATAGTAGCCTATAATATTACACGTGAGCTTCCAAGGTGAAAATGAACTTTTTCTATATTTTTCAGAGTTCCTTGATGCTGTTTCCTGAAAGATAGGGAAATCTATGTTGCTTGGGAACCTATGATGTAAAGATGTACTTCCTGTAATATACAGCTTGATGGAGTAATAGTATATGGCGTAAACACTTTCTCAGTAATAACTTGTATGGACAGATTAAACAGAACACAGACTTGGTAAAAAGTTTGAAGCGTTACGTCTCTTAATAACTGAGTGGTTGTAACTAATTACACAGTGAAGTAAATGAATGGTAGAGATGAAGAACCAAAGGTCACGGCTCCTATGAAAACATTCAGAGGCATTTTCTAAGATGCGTCCTCAATAAATGACGCTTGATCAGCCTCTTGGCTATTGGGATAGGAATAATTTAGAACTAACTGCCTTTTTAAAAATTCTGTTGAAAGGTTAAAGCTTTTTGTTTTCAGTTTGATTTAAAAAGGACAGTTTACAAACCTCAGTACGTATATATTTTACATGTTAACTCTAGAGCATTTATATTCCTCTTCCTTAATATATTTCCTGAATATGATTTTTCATGAACGTTTTCTGATCTCATCCAATGAGTTTCCAATGAGCTGGTGTTTAATCCATGATCACATCTCTTTCCAGAAAATCACTCCCATCTCTGCTGATCTAGATTTAGAAAGTACGTTGACAAGTGAATGTTCCATTCTTGTTCATATTCATCCATATACTCTGATCTCTCTCAGGCGTATTCCTTCTTGATGTTGATGTACAAAAGCTGTTATTCGATTTGTTTAGCTGTTATTCGATTTGTTTTGTGCTCATTCTAGAGAATATTGGCTTAGCAGAACTGCAGAAATTGAAGGGAAGAGAGAGAAAAAGGGTGGGGGGAGAGAAAAAATACATCATTTTCTGTCTGCAAGATTTTTGTGCATAATATTTGTCATGGAAAAACTATACCAATGAATGGTTCAAATGCATTTTGCATTTGTTACCAAACAATACTGGAAAGTTTGAGATTTCTGTTCCATTCAACCCACAGTACAGTCTTCCCAGCAAGAAGAACATAAGTATTCCCTCCATCTGGGTCAAGATTAGAGGCTGCTTTGAAGGAGCAAGGAAAAATGTGGACCGTTCCCAAGTATCACTGACTTTTCTGCTTAGCATGGAAAAATGTGTCACTTGAGTGTTTTCCTTTTCTTTCCAAGTTTTATTTATTTGAACTCAACATTATAGCAGCTACAAAAGAAATTATTATAAAGATTAATCACCCACAATTTAATCACTTGGACACAACTGTTTTCTTCCTATATTTCTTTCCATTCCTTATCTAAATGGGAAATTATTTTATACAATTGTAATTACAGTATAGATGATACTTTAAACATTTAAACATTACATTAAAGACAATTTTCTAAATTTCCATTGTCCATATCATCAGCATAAGTTTCTTTTATTTATTTATTTACTTAATTTATAATATAGAGACAGGGTTTCACCATGTTGCCCAGACTGATCTCGAACTCCTGAGCTGAAGTGAGCCACCTTCCCCAGCCTCCCAGAGTGTAGGGATGACAGGTGTGCGCTACCGTGCCCCACCATCAGCATGAATTTTCAATGGCTGCATAATATTCTGCCTCATTCTCATTCCTTTCCACTCTATGCTCAATTTTCCATTTGCAACTGTTTCACTATTGTCAGACATATGGTAGGTTTCTGATTTATTATTATAAATATGAATATCTTTTATATAAAGATCTATTTATATTTTAAAATATTTCTTGGCTGGGTGTTACGGCTCACACTTGCAATCCCAGCATTTCGGGAAGCTGAGGCGGGAGGATCTTTTGAGCTCAGAAGTTTGAGATCAGCTTGTAGTCATCATAGTGAAACCCCATCTCTACAAAACATACAAAAATTAGCCGAGTGTGGTGGTGCGCCTGTAGTCCCAGCTACTCAAGGGGCTGACGTGGGAGGATCGCTTGAGCCCAGGAGGTCGAGGTTGTGATGAGCAAAGATCGCGCCACTGCACTCCAGCCTGGGTGACAGAGTAAGACCCTCCCTGTCACACACAAAAAATTTTGTTTCTTTTGGATGAATTCTCAGGGGATAATTACTTTTCCTTTTCTCCAATAGATTAGGGACTGATCCTGTATCAATACAGCTAGACCTCAAACAGTATGATTAACCTTATTCTTTGAATGATTTTCATAGATTTTTGTCACTGTGAACCAGGGGTTAAGGGTATCTTATATATTGGGAAGTTGGGTAAATACAGCTAGCTGGTCACGGTGTGCCATATTTGGGCCAAAAGGAAACAGCCTGTTAGGCTTTGCATCACAGAGCACTTTATTTTTTATTTATTTGTTTTTATTTTTATTTACTTTTGAGATGGAGTCTCACTCTGTCACCCAGGCCAGAGTGCAGTGGCATGATCTTGGTTCACTGCAACCTCTGCCTCCCAGGTTCAAGCGATTCTCCTGCCTCAGCCTCCGGAGTAGCTGGGATTACAGGCATGTGCCACCACACCTGGCTGATTTTTGTGTTTTTAGTAGAGACAGGGTTTTGCCATGTTGGCCAGGCTGGTCTTGAACTCCTGACTTCAAGTGATCCACCTGCCTCGGCCTCCCAAAGTGCTGGGATTATAGGCATGAGCCACTGTGCCCAGCCGAGGTTTTGCGTCACAGAGCACTTTAAAACACAAGATAAGATATGGTTTCTGAATGTGTGCTAGAAAATCCTCTGGATCATTCTGTTGTTGTTTTTGGTATGTTCCCCCTTGTTTTTCAACACACTTAAAAAAATTGTATCCACATTATGATCTTAATGAACTTCTCTCAGCAAGAGAACTCACGGTTACTTTAATATACCCAGACTACACAGAGGATAATTGAAATATGATCATGTCATAATGATGATTAGTCTATAATGATTATCTGATATTGAGCCATGCTGGCAGACGCCCTACGGAAAGGAATACTTTCTTTAGATATTATTAAAAGCAAAACAATCAACCACTGTGGAAAGCAGTTTGGAAATTTCTCCAACAACTTAAAACAGAACTATCATTCAACCCAGCAATCCCATTAGTGGCTATATGCCCAAAGGAAAATAAATCCTTCTACCAAAAAGACACATGCACTCATATGTTCGTTGCAGCACTATTAACAATAGCAAAGACATGGGATCCACCTAGGGGCCCATTAGTAGTGGACTGGATAAAGAAAATGTGGTACATATACACCATGGAATAGTATGTGGCCATAAAAAATTGGCTGGGCACTGTGGCTCATGCCTGCTATCCCAGCACTTTGGGAGGCCAAGGTGGGCAATCACTTGAGGTCAGGAGTTCGAGACCAGCCTGGTCAATATGGCGAAAACCCATCTCTACTAAAAATACAAAAATTAGCTAGGCATGGTGGCAGGCACCTGTAGTCTCAAGCTACTTGGGAGGCTGAGGCAGGAGAATCACTTGAACCCGGGAGGCAGAGGTTGCAGTGAGCTGAGATCACACCACTGCACTCCAGCCTGGGTGACAGAGCAAGACGCTGTCTCAAAAAAAAAAAAAAAAAAAGTATAACTAGAGGGATGAATAGGGAGACCACAGAGGGCCATCTACGTGTGTGTAGGGCAGGGGAAAACGGGGTCAGGAGGGTAGTCCTCATTTTCTTGAGGTTCTCAAGTAAGTACACTCCTAATTTCATAATAGAAAAGCCTGCTTTGGTGTGAATCATTCGTTGGCATCCATGAACCAGAGACTCCCTGTTTCTCTCTCCTTGGTGCTAAGCTGCCTGGTTTGACTTTATGACATCACAGGATGAAGGAAAAGTAAGATTGCCAAGAAGGAAGTACATGTATCTAAGGCTGCATCCCAGTCAGGGTGAGACCTGTTCTCAGTGGGCTGGGAAGGGAGCAGTGAGTGTTGGAAGGACTTTAGATCAGACCCTAGGGTAGTGACACCCATACCTGCGGGAGGTAGAGGGGAGAAGGAAGCCTCCGGCAGGGCAGATGTCTCCCTGGGAAGATCCTCAGCTCTCTTACAGGAAGGGAACATTTGCGGCCAGTTTCACAAAACTTTCTCTTTCTCCTTCATCATCTGGGCCCACAGCCTGGGGCCTGACCCTAACAGGTCATTCATCAACAACCCTTCTTGAATCTGCTCTGGTCTTGGGTCACCTGTGGCCTTCATATGGCCAAATCCCTCATTAGATCCCTCGCTGTAACTTCACTCTTTTTGTTTTTCTTGAGACAGAATCTCACTCTGTTGCCCAGGCTGGAGTGCAGTGGCGTGATCTCGGCTCACTGCAACCTCTGCCTCCCTGGTTCAAGCGATTCTCCTGCCTCAGCTTCCCGAGTAGCTGTGATTACAGGTATGTGCCACCATGCCCAGCTAATTTTTTATTTTTAGTACAGATGGGGTTTCACCATGTTGGCCAGGCTGGTCTCGAACTCCTGAGCTCAGGTGATCCACCCACCTCGGCCTCCCAAAGTGCTGGGATTATAGGAGTGAGCCACCGCACCTGGCCTAATCTCACTATTGATTAGTCAGTCCTTCATTCCTAAAGCTCTCTTCTTCTTCCTCCTCCCCCTCCTCCTCCTCCTCCTTCTCCTCTCCCTCCTCCTCCTTCTCCTCTCCCTCCTCCTCTTCCTCTTCTTCTTTTTGAGACAGGGTCTTGCTCTGTGACTCAGGCTTCTTGACTACAGCAGCATGATCATAGCTCACTGCGGCCTCTACCACCTCCAGGCTCAAATGATCCTCCCACCTCAGCCTCCCACATAACTAGGACCACAGGCACGCGTTACCATGCCCAGCTAATTAAAATTTTTTTTTTATAGAGATGGGGTCTCATTATGTTTCCCAGGCTGGTTTCAAACTCCTGGACTCAAGTGATCCTCCCACCTTGGTCTCCTGAAGTATTGGGATTACAGGCATGAGCCACTGCACCTGGCCATTAAAGGTTTCTTCTTTGTTGAGTATTGTCAACTCTGGGACTGTACTTCTGACCCACAGTATCTGTGGTGGGCAGGGAGCTGAGAAGTAAGTGGGAAAATGAAAGTGTGAAGCCAGTGAGCCAGGCCTGGAATAGGGTGAGGCAAGTGAGTGTCTAGGGTATAAAATTTAAGGAGCTCACTTGCAGGGTCATGCAAGTGTGAGGTGAGTGCTTCTTTAAAACTTGCAGGGCCAGTCGTGGTGGCTCATGCTTGTAATCCCAGCACTTCGGGAGGCTAAAGTGGCAGGATTGCTTGACCCAGGAGTTCAAGACCAGCCTGGGCAACATAAGGAGATGCTGTGTCTACAAAAAATAAAAAAAAATTAGCCAGGTGTGATGGTGCACACCAGTGGTCCCAGCTACGTGGGAGGTTTAGGTGGGAGGATCGTTTGAGACCAGGAGGTCGAGGCTGCAGTGAGCCATGAACGCACCACTGCACTCCAGACTGGATGACAGGGCAAGACTGTCTCAAAAAAGAAGCAAACAAACAAACAAAAAAACAAAAAAGCTTGCCCCCTAGGTACCTAGCTTGCCTCACCCTAATCCCAGCCTTGCCCATGAGTGCATGCTGCTCATCAGAAGGCGTGCTGGGAATGTTTGCTTGGATTGGAGTTACTTAGACACAGCGACCAGAGCATTTTTTTTCTTCCTACTGCATGACACCACCACGCAACAGAAACCCCAGGGCATGCAGAAGTTCTGCAGACTCTTAGGCTGAATAAAAATAACCAGCTGTGATCAGAACACAACCACTCCCCACAGAATATCAGGAAAACACTTTGTCGGGGGAGTAAAATTAGAATGTTATTACAACTACTTAGATAGTATGCACATGAAGAGTTTTCCACCTGAAGGCTTGGCAAGGACTAGCTCTTCAAACACATTTGTAAAGACAGTAAGTGGAAGGAAATAAAAGTCAGAATTTTCCTCTCCAGATGTGGCCATCACTCCTTCAGTCTTAAGACTGTGAGACACGAGGACAATTTGCAGAATTTGGTGGAAGCATCAGTGTGGTGTAATTGCCACCTTGTGAAACATTCTGCTCTTTTAAAAACTTGGCTAACATTTCCCATGCACCATGGATGTTGCCTATCAGGGGAGGTAATTTAAAATATGTCACATTCTCCCAGGTTTGTACAGAGCAGGAATGAATAAGTAAGTCATTCAATGCTGCTTTGGATCTTTGTTCAGTCAGGTTTGTCCTTGTAACATGTCATGGGCTCGGAGTTGCCCATGTTACATTTCCAAAGGGCTCTTTGCAAATCCTTTTCAAAGCTGTCATTTGAATCACTGCTCATGAGTGCAGCATTTATAATGGCCCTATTGTCCAGGCTATCTAAATGCTACTTGGCTGAATTTTCCACGTGTTTACAGATGTTGAAATGTCTCCTGTGGTTGGTTTCTGCTCATTGTTCCTATCTGACCTTTTTAATTAGGGTCTGGAGCCCCCACAGTCAGGAGAGCTGACTCCTCCTGTCTCCCTTTGGATCTGACATACCGATTTCAACACAGGAGACGATGGAGGATAATTACTAAAATTATTCTAGCTACTTATGCAGATCTTCGGTGAGAAGGGGCAGAAAATGGCCTAAGAGTCAGGCCTTGATAATTCTGTGCTATTTCTGTATGCAGTGGACAATGAGACTTTGACACAAGGCACAACACTTTCTCATGTGTTTTTTTCTTTGGAAAGTTAAGTATTTCACAAGAAGGGATTTCAATTAATTCATGAACATCTCTTTCTCTTCTTCTTCCACTCCTTCCCCTTAAGGAACACTGTGAAATATATTAAAAGCAAGAAAACAGGCACAATTACTTGGCAGGCCTTACCCAGGCACATTGAAAATAGAATGTTGCTGCTGATTTATAAATCCTAATAATATTAACTGTCCAGTTTTGGCATGAAGCCATTCCATATTTTACATAGATTGAAAGGCTTTTACTATTGAAGTCCAGAAGACAGGTCCATGGCAGGGTGACAGTGTAGCATCCTTGACTCTTAGTGCATTTGACGAGAACTAATAAATTGGCAGCCAGGCACGGCGGTGGCTCACGCCTGTAATCCCAGCACTTTGGGAGGCCAAGGTAGGCAAATCACCTGAGGTCAGGAGTTCGAAACCAGCGTGTCCAACATGGTAAAACCCTGTCTTTACTAAAAATACAAAAATTAGCCAGGTATGGTGGCAGGTGCTTGTAATCCCAGCTACTTGGGAGGCTGAGGCAGGATAATCACTTGAACCCAGGAGGCGGAGGTTGCAGTGAGATGAGATCTCGCCACTGCACTCCAACCTGGGTGACAGAGTAAGACTCCATCTAAAAAAAGAATTAATAAATTAGGTGGTGATCCTAATGTTCTGTCCCTACTTTAGTGACTGACATGCACTTTCCTGAAAGTGCTGTCCTTTGAAATACTTTGAAAGTGTTGGCTTTTCAAAATAATAAATTCATCTCTGTTCATTGTCATTTAATATTGAGCTTCATACATGTTCCTTTAAGCTTCCTCTCCTTCCTGTGTGGGAAAGACTACCAGCTTTGTATCATTTTCCCGTTTCTTGATTTTGTCCTTACTTCCCTTCCTGCCAGAGGTACTCTCTCTCTCTCAGCGAGGTCTGTCCCACAGGTGTTCTTTCTCCAAATATCATCTTGAAGTCAATTGGCCTTCCTTGATAATATGTTTCCTGATTTTCTCGGCGGCATATAGTTCAGTGGTTAAATGTGTGTGTTCAGGAGCCATTCTCCCTGGCTTTCAACCCTAATTCAACAACTTACCAGCTGGGTAACTCTAGAGAAGATGTTTTACATATCTGTGCTTCAATTTCCCCATTCAAAAGGCTGGGGTACTTCCTTTCCAACCTGTCCTGAAGATTGAAATGACGCTTATAAGGTGTTTATACAGAAAATATAAACCTGGCACATAGAAAGAGCTCAATAAATATTGACAGTATATATATATATATATATATATATTAGAGATGGGGTCTCACTCTGTCACCAAGGCTGGAATGCAGTGGCAAAATCACAGCTCACTGCAGCCTTGACTTTCTGGGCTCAAGCGATCTTCCCACCTCAGCCCCGTAAGTAGCTGGGACTACAGGCGCATACCACCATGCCTGGCTAATTTTTGTAGAGACAGAGTTTTGTTGCCAAGGCTGGTCTCGAACTCCTGGGCTCAAGCGATCCACCTGCCTCAGCCTCCCAAAGTGCTGAGATTATAGGCATGAGCCATCATGCCTAGCCAATAATTTTTTTTTAGACACAGTGTCTCATGCTGTCACTGAAGCTGGAGTGTAGTGTCAAGATGACAGCCCACTGCAGCCTCAAACTTCCGAGCTCAAGCAGTTCTCCCACCTCAGCCTCCCAGAGTGCTGGGATTACAGGCATGAACCACCGCGCCTGGCCCTTTCCAGCTTCGTGGCCCATAAATGTCTTTCTGAAGGAACTGGAAGCCATATCTTTGAAATGTAAACATCAGAGGAGATTGTGCCCCTCTCTCCCAGTTTCTGAGTGAGGGCAGGAGCCTAACTTTGGTAGGTGCCTTGCTTCCAGTTGTAAAACTACCTGTCATAAAGACAAGAGAAGTTTATTTTCCTTTTGTATAAAACCAGTTAATTAACAGATAATCACCCTCAATTACCAGGTGAATTTAGGATGCACTATATGTAATAAATGGTGCTGCCAAGTCCTCTTACTTGAGGACTAGTTATTGTGTGTCTTGATAACTTTTATGTAATGGGTGGTACTGGCTGTATAAAAGGGTGAGATTTCGGCTGGGCACAGTGGCTCACACTTGTAATCTCAGCACTTTGGGAGGCTGAGGCGGGCAGATCACCTGAGGTCAGGAGTTCGAGACCAGCCTGGCCAACTGTTGAAACCCTGTCTCTAATAAATACAAAAATTAGCGGGGTGTGGTGGTGGTTGCCTGTAATCCCAGCTACTAGGGAGGCTGAGGCAGGAGAATCGCTTGAGCCTGGGAGGTGGAGGTTGCAGTGAGCCGAGACGGTGCCACTGTACTCCAGCCTGGGCAACAGAGCGAGACTCTGTATCAAAGAAAAAAAAAAAAAGGGGGTGACATTTCTTTCTGTCAGCAATCTCTTAGCAAATTGCCTGTGATGTGGATCCCATTCTGGTTTAATTCTTATTCAGTAATACACCTTTTCTTTTTCTACTACCTTTATGGAAAGGTTTTCTGGGTTGGGAGAAGATGTTGTTATTAATTATATTACTTGAACAAAGTATATTGATATATCTGTGTTTGTGCATCTAATTGCTTTATTTAATGCTTTATTTAATCCTCTTTTAGCAAGGAATTTACAATAGAAAGGATTGTCTTTTGCAAATTTCTCAGAAAGCACTAGAATCAGTGTATTTAATAAGTAGATTACTAACAATTATCTATAAAAACCCAAGTGATGTTCCCCTTTCTTCTAAATACTCTGTAAGTTTCAGTGATATTGTGGTAAGGCACAGCTCTTTAAAATCTTAAGTGCCTTCTCTCCTCCAGGAAGCTGTGAGGCTTTCGTTTCTCAGCATGTGAACCTATGGTCTTAGTGAATCTTTAGCAGGCAGAGAGTTCAGGATCATGAAGTTTTACATGCCTTTGTTACCACAGATTTAATAGTCCTGGTCCTAATTATCCGTATGGGTGTTTATTGTAATGAAATAAGACATTTGAGTATGATGTATGCTTCCTCTCTAGACCAAAGGGAAGCGGACTGCAGAGTCCAGAAGGCAATTTATACCCAAGATCTAATGAACACGCACACATAAGCACACACACCTACGGCCCTGTGAGAGAAGTAACCAAGAATTAAGGCATTTAGTAGCTGTGCAATACATCACCGGCTGGCTGACACTGGTTAGCCACAAATGACGTGGCAGTCATTGAAAGCCAGAGACTGCTAAATAGAATTTTAGAATTTTGGGGCTTTCTAAAATGCAGAAATAAACAGATTGTTCTTCAGCTTAAAACTTTTTTTTTTTTTTTTGAGATGGAGTCTCACTCTGTCACCTGGGCTGGAGTGCAGTGGTGCAATCTTGGCTCATTGCAATCTCTGCCTCCCGTGTTCAACTGATTCTCCTGCCTCAGCCTCCCAAGTAGCTGGGACTACAGGTGTGCGCCACCATGCCCAGCAAATTTTTGTATTTTTAGTAGAGATGGAGTTTCATCATGTTGGCCAGGCTGGTCTTGAACTCCTGACCTCAAGTGATCCACCTGCCTTGGCCTCCCAAAGTACTGGGATTACAGGCATGAGCCGCCGAGCCCAGCCCAGCTTAAAACTTTTTAGCAGTGATACCTTCTACTAAATATGCATGACAGCCTAGCACAGCTAATGAGGCCTCCTGTGGCCTCTCCCTGCTCCAGTCCCTCCTCTGGGGTTTCCCACCTCAGACTGCGCTCCCAGCACCCTGGATGTGTTCTACCTCTGGGCCTTTGCTCCACCTCTGGGCCTTTGCTCCTTCTGCTGGAAAAGCCCTTCCTCCAGTTTTCTAACTGGTGAACACCTGTTCATGTTTCACATTTCATCATTTCATCTTAGGTTGCTTCCCTGGGAGGCATTTCCTGAACTGTTCTTATCTTTTTTGGGTTTCTGTTTTGCCCCAGTCATCCGTTAATGGAGCTCACCTTTTGGACAGTGAGCTCCTCAAGTGCAAGGGCCACTTCACCCATGCAAGTGGTAACTGGGCCTGACCCTGCTTAGCTTCTGAGATCAGGCAAGATTGGGCATGTTCAGGTGGGTATGGCTGCAGACAATGGGCATTTTCGAGAAGCCACTGTGTCCCTAGCACCCAGAGGAAAGCCTGGCACATAGTTGCTGCTCAACAACCCCTGGTGTTTACTGAAAGGAGCCTTAGGCTGTGGACTGAATTATGTCTCCCAAAGTGTAAATATTGAAGCCCTAACCCCCAATACGACTGTATTTGGAGATAGCGCCTTTAAGAGGACAATTAAGATAAAATGAGATCTTCAGGGTGGGGCCCTAATCCAATATGACTGATCTCTTTATAGGAGGAAGAAATACCAGGCGCGCATGCTCCGAGAAAAAGCCGTCTGAGGACGCAGCAAGAAGGCCGCCATCTACAAGCCAAGGAGAGGGGCCTCAGGAGAAATCGAACCTGTCACACCTTGATCTTGGATTTCCAGCCTTCAAAACTGTGAGAAAGTAAATTTCTGTGTTCAAGCTACCAGGTCTGTGGGATTTTTTATGGCAGCCCTAGCAGACTAAGACAGGCATCAATGGTTCCAATGTTTTCATTTTTTTTCAGGTAAGCAGACCGAAGCCCAGAGAGATGAAGCAATTTGCCCAGTCACATACCAAGTTAACTGAAGAGTTGGGATTAGAATCCAGCTCTTGTGACTTCTCTCTTTCCAGTTTCCTTCCCACTCCCCCCACTGAAAAGCTTTTGAGTGACTCTTTTAGAAATCCCGGTTCTGTATATGAAGCAGAATTGAGCACAGCTGCTCTAATGAAGGGCTCAGAGCTCCCAGGCTTTTCTCTCTCCCCTGCCCCTTTTCCCTGTTGCACCTCTGCAGTGTCCTGAGGGTTGATGGAATCTAGTTTGAAAGCTATTGCTCTACTCCACTGCCTCCTGAATGCAATGTCACAAATTTTCCCAACTTGACATTTCTCTCACACTGACATAAAGCATTAGAAACCTGTTGTGAAGTAGGAAAGCTAACTCGGTCAGTAGCTGATAAGATAAGCTGGCCTAGGGGATAGATGATTAGGATTTCAGAGAAGGAAAGGTCACCCAAGTGATTTGACTCTGTCCTGGGGTGATGATATAGTGAAGATTTCTACAGATGCAGCAGAAACATCCGGAAACCAGGTGTGTCCCAGCTCTGGTCGGGGACCCATTTCATAAATTGGCAAATATCCAGAATATACACATGGCTTATTCTGAGGTGTACTGAAGTTTCAATAAAGCTACTTTGGTAATGACTAGGAGAAGAAAATCCTATGGCTGGACTTCGTTAATGTTGTATGGCCAAGGACAGTGTTTCTCTAATTATGGCCTGTGAACCTCCCTGGATCTCGATCACCTGCATATTTGGAAATATGCAGGTTCCAGGGTCCCACCTGAAACTACAGAATCAGTATTGAGATCCCAGGTGATTCTCATGTACACTCAAGTGTAAGATTATTAGCACCTGGACTTTGGAAGCAGCCAGATAAAAGTTTGGATCCTGGGTTGGCTGCTTCCTAGATGTGGCCAAGTCATTTTACTTGCCATGCTTTTGCTTTTCCTGTCTGTAAAGTGGACATGATACCTATTTTACAGGGTGGTCTTGAGGAATAAGGTCAGCATTAAACATTTATCCTCTTTAGGGAGACAGAGAGAGGAGATGAAATAGAGTAGAATTGAGAAAAGCAGTTTCTTAGACCTCCCTGTGAAGTTTTTCTTATTTCAACAAATAATAAAAAATTCATATACTTTCTTAGTGCTTGTTTGGACTGAAGAATTTAAAAATAACTTGAGAGTTTTATAGGCATCAAGGATGATGTCTGAGTGCTGGAAATACTTGACCTTTGGCTGGAAGGTGGAGTGAAGGTGCCAGCGGACTGAACCCTGGGAGACTGTCTTCTGTTTTGTGAATGTGGTCATGCTCTGAGTCAAATGATGTCCCTGGTAAGGACATCTCCCAGAAAAGCTTAGAAATCAGCTGTAATCCTTGTTCCCTGCAAGACCCTTGACTTGGATGTTAAGAGTTCCCTATAATGATAATAGCTACCTTTACTGAGCACTACTTGTTAGCCAGGCATTGTGCTAAGTGCTTTATGTGCATTATGCTATGCAATCCTGCAAATACCGTTACGGGGCAGGTAATATTATTAATGCTGTTTTAGCAATGACAAAAGTAACTCACTGATTAGGACTCTGAGTAGTATCCATACCACTGTAAGGATAACAAAGAGCAAAGGCAGATTAGGTCCGGCTCTGCTGTTTGTTGGGTGTTTTACTTAGATTTAACCCCTAGACAAGTCTGAGTCTTGATATGGTCTTGCCTATTACTCTACTTCTTTCTCTGCTGTGCACAGATGGAGACTGGCATCTGTATTAATACCAGGTTGTGTGCTTAAAGTCCAATGAATAGCATTTTTTTTTTTTTTGAGATGGGGTCTCATTCTGTTGCCCCGGCTGGAGTGCAGTGGTACGATCTCTGCTCACTGCAACCTCCGCCTCCCAGGTTCAAGCAATTCTCCCACCTCAGCCTCCTGAGTAGCTGGGATTACAGGGGTATGCCACCATGCCTGGCTAATTTTTGCATTTTTAGTAGAGATGGGGTTTCACCATGTTGGCTAGGCTGGTCTCGAACTCCTGACCTCAGGCGATCCACCTGCCTTGGTCTCCCAAAGAGCTGGGATTACAGGCGTGAGCCACTGCACTGAGCCCAATGAATAGCATTTAATAAATGTTTGTAAATGCTCTGAATGTACTATGATAATACAACAAAGTTGTACACATAAGATTATCATAGCAAAAACTGGAGAGTAACCTTGGTTACTTCTATATAGTTATTTAATTTTAGTTTTTTTTTTTTGAGATGGAGCCTTGCTCTGTCACCCAGGCTGGAGTACAGTGGCGTGATCTTGGCTCACTGCAACCTCCACCTCCTAGCCTCCTAGGTTCAAGCGATTCTCCTGCTTCAGCCTCCTGAGTAGCTGGGACTACAGATATATACCACCATGCCCCTTTAATTTTTGTATTTTTGGTACAGATGAAGTTTCACCATTTTGGCCAGGCTGGTCTTGAACTCCTGACCTCAAGTGATCAGCTCACATCTGCCTCCCAAAGTGCTGGGATTACAGGTGTGAGCCACCGTGCCAGGCCAATTTTTTTTTTTTTTTTTTTTTTTTTTTTAGAGACAGAGTCTTGCCTTGTCATCCAGGTTGGAGTGTAGTGGTATGATCACAGCTTACTGCAACCTCAAACTCTTGGGCTCAACTGATCCTCCAGCCTCAGCCTCCCAAGTAGCTATGGCTACAGGTGCATACAATCAAATGCCTGGCTAATTAAAAACATTTTTTTTTCTGTAGAGATAGTTTCTTGCTATGTTGTCCAGGCTGGTCTTGAAATCCTGGCCTCAAGCAATCCTCCTGCCTCAGCGTTGGATTACAAGCATGAGCCACTGTGCCCAGCCTATACAGCCATTTAAAATGATTGTATAGATCTATAATAAATGAATAACATACATACCATAATAAAAGAATAAAGCAGGATATGAAGTAGCATGATTAATGGAATCTCATTTTTGAAAATCAAATATGTTTATATGTACATAGAAAAAATATAGAAGGATCTACCCCATAATGTTAGTTGAGCTCTGAATGGTAGATTTAGGATTTTTTTTTTTTTTTTTGAGACAGTCTCGCTCTGTCACCCACACTGGAGTGCAGTGGCGTGGTCTCAGCTCACTGCAACCTCTGCCTCCCGGGTTCAAGTGATTCTCTTGCCTCAGCCTCTGGAATAGCTGGGATTACAGGTGCCCGCCACCACACCTAGCTAATTTTTGTATTTTTAGTAGAGATGGGGTTTCTCTATGTTGGCCAGGCTGGTTTTGAACTGCTGACCTCGTGATCCACCTGCCTCAGCTTCCCAAAGTGCTGGGATTACAGGTGTGAGCCACCATGCCCTACGATTTAGGATGTTTTTTGACTCTGAAAAAGAAAAATTGTCTGATTTTTCTTTTTCTGTTTTTATTTTTACAGTGAGCTGAACACACATCATTTTTATAACTGGGAAAAATGTGCCACTATTATTTTGAAAATTAAATTCCTTGGAAATAAAAAGCTAAACATTCTACCATCTTCCATGTTATTGTGGGTTTGTATTTGCTTCTCTAAGAGAGTGATTAGGAGATGCTCTGAAGACTCTCAGCACACCAAAAGGATAGCTATTCTAAACATTCCTTTTAGCACCTTCACATACATTCAATGCATTCCTCAATGTATCACCCAATGCATTCCTGTTGAATAAATGAATGAGCATTGAAAAGAAAATCTGTGATCAATATGCAAAGTGTTGCAAAAGAAGAACACCTTCATAGGGATGAGAAGTCATAACAATAGAAAATAATAACTTTCAGTTTCTTTTTCTTAGATTCCTCGTAGCTGGATTAATTTGTGTTCAAAGTGATTCACTGAGTCTAGTGAGATCCTAGAACAAGGTTGGGGCTGTTTAAGCCACTCTAAGAGCTCCCTCCAGACATTTCTGTCAGCCTGTCTACACCATATCTCTTTTCATTATTCTTGTTGCCTTTGGTGGCTGCCACAGACAGGAGGGCCAAATAATGCTCCTAGCAGCACATACCATTTCTGCTTTGTCCATCTCTTGCTCACTATAATAGGACATTCTTCTTCGACAGATAGAACAGATTTCTGGTTCTTAGAAAGGCTTCCCAACCTCTGCCCAGGCGTTTTTTATTTGTGATTCAGAGAATGGCTCTTGGCCAACACAAGAGAATGCCAATTCAGGGACTACTGTAGTTTGAATGTCCCCTCTGAAACTCATGTTGAAATCTAATTGCCATTGTAATAGTATTAACAGTGGGACCTTTAAAAGGTGCTTAGGTCATGAGGGCTCATGATGGATTAATGCTGTTGTCACTGGGAGTGGGGTCCCAATAAAGGGATGAAATTTGGCCTGATTTCCTGTCTCACACATGATAAAGGGATGATATTCAGCCTGCTTTCCAGTCTCGCATGCCTGCTTGCCCTTCCGCCATGTTATGATGCAGCAAGAAGGCCCTCACCAGAAGCAGCCCCTCAGCCTTGGACTTCCCAGCTTCCAGAACTGTAAGAAATACATTTATGGGAGTCTCTCTGAATCTGCTGTGATTGTGGGGGCTGCCTGAAAAAGAGAATTCAAACAAAACAAAACTTTTTTTTTATGGTATTCTGTTATAGCAACACAAAACAGAGTAAGAAACCATTCAAAACAGACCCTTAATTTGGCAACTAGATGTCTCTGATATGAAAGTTGGGGGTAAGGCACCCAGATCTGCAGAAAGGCTCAAAAGATTTGTCCTCATAGCTGCAACAGTTGTGTCATAATGGTAGAAACAGAAATTCTCTACTATGGGAGATTAAAAAGAAATGAAACCTTCAGTGACCACCTACTCTGTTGCAGGCACGAGGCTGGGGAGCTGGGGTGCTGCTGGTGGGCTTCATGGTGCTGTGGTTCTGTCTATTCTCATCAGCCTGTGAGGCAAGAAAGTATTGGCAGCACCTCACAGGCCTTGTCCTCTTCATAGCCCCCTCCCGGGAGCCACATCAGTCTCCATTTCAGGTAAAAAAAATGAATGAACAAAGCACAAAGATGGTCCTCACTGGCCACCTGAGCCTGGCGTGTCATCTACAGAAGAGCCTGGCTTCCCCGTCATTTCTCCCGTGGCCTCTGGCCTGAAATAGTTTTCTTCTTGTTAGCGGTTGATCTCAGCTCTGGGCAATGAGACCTTCACCCGGCCAGTGTTCAGAATCCACTGAACAGACTGAGGGGGAAGGACTGACAATCAGTTCTAAAGGGACAAACACACAGCCAATTTAGCTGCTTAGTTCCAGACCCTGTTTACATGTAAACAGTAAGCTAGGAGCTCTGAGGCAAGTCTACTGCTCAAGGCAGCAACTGGGTATTTTCCCCTGAGCTCCACGGGGCGTTGTAATGCGGGGGAGGAAGGGGATGGAGCAAAGATTAAGATGCACAGGACCAGTAAGGCCTCCTGTCTGCTCTGCAGGTATAGAGCAGGAGAATCTCCCAACCACTTGTTTTTTTAGAGACAGGATTTCACTTTGTTGACCAGGTGAGTGAAGTGGCACAATCATAGCTCACTGCAGCCTTAAAATCCTGGGCTCAAGGGACCCTCCCAACTCAGCCTCTTGAGTAGCTAGACTATAAGTGAGTGCCATGAAGCCTGGCTAATCTGTTATTTTTATTTTTTGAAGGGAAGAGGGTCTCACTATGTAGCCAGGCTGGTCTCAAACTCCTGGCCTCAAGTAATCCTCCTGCCTCGATCTCACAAACTTCTGGGTTACTGGCACAAGCCACCAAGCCTGCCAGATGTTTCCTTATCCTAAGAAGTGAATGAGAAGAGGAGAGAAGGAAAGATCTCTAGGAAATATAATTAGGACTGCTCTTTAATTAAAAAAAAACTGATTGAACATGTATAATTTTGAGATGGTATAATATAGCAGGCAGAGTGTAGCAGCTTGAACTTGAAAATTTCTACTTCATCAAGGTAATATGTACATTGATTTTAAATGTTTCCATTAATTAATCCACTGAAATTCTTCATATTTCCAAGATTTCAGTTCTCGTTGAAATCTTTCCAGAGTTCTCCTGTTAAACTTTGTTCATATAAAGATGACTTTATGGGAGAATATCCATTCTTAGAAAATGCTGTTTGGAAAAGCCAATACTTTCCTGGTTTTTGTTTCTGAGACAGACTCTTGCTCTGTCACCCAGGCTGGAGTGCAGTGGTGTCATCTTGGCTCACTGCAACCTCTGCCTCTCAGGTTCAAGCGATTCTCCCACTTCAGCCTCCTGAGTAGCCAGGACTACAGGCTTGTGACACCACATCTGGCTAATTTTTGTATTTTTAGTAGAGCTGGGGTTTCACCTTGTTGGCCAGGCTGGTTTTGAACTCATGACCTCAAGTGATCCACCTGCCTCAGCCTCCCAAAGTGCTGGGAGTACAGGCGTGAGCCACCACGCTCGGCCTGGAAAAGCTAATACTTGATTTTTAAAAAGTCAGACCATACAAATGATCTTATAATGAAGAGTCACCCCACTTCATCCCTTCTCATACCCGGTCTTACTCCCTGGAGACAAGCTCTTTTAATAGTTTCCAGTTTTATTGCAGTAGTTACTTCAGTAGTCTAAATACTATGTTAACATTTGTTTAATTATGCATTTATCAATTTTAGACACTATATGTTGAGTCTTCTCTAGAAAAGTGAAGATTCACCTCCATTCCTTCTCACCTCCTTTCTCTCCCAATTTTGATTTTAAATAATGCCTTTGTGAGTTTAAATAATAGGTATACCTTTACTTCTTTTTTTTCTTCTCTTTCTGTCCTTGGTCAGATTCAACTCATCTCTACTTGATGTGAAGCTATCATGTAACTGTTCTTTTCCTTCCATCTTTCTAACTGCTGACTTTCTGATGTAAGCTTGACTTTTCAAAAGTCAGTATGGGGATTTTCAGTGGATTCATTAACGGAAACAATTTGGACAGAAATCTCCCCTCTTCCTTCTCCTGGAAAACTTAGACTCATCCCAAATATTCAAGTGGCTTAAGATTTCTGCCTTCTACAGCCTACACACGATTGTCCATGCATTGTTGACACATGTGACAATGATTCCATTGTAGAGGTATAACGTATCTACTTCCAAGGAAATCTTCCTTACTGACATTGTGCATGCCTCAAGGACAAGAACCAGGCATTTCATCTCTGAATCCCCATGACTTAGCAGAATGCCTGGCACATAGTAGGACTTCAAGATCTCTTTGCTGTGGAATGTGTGTATATCTGTATTATATATCTCTTTTTAAAAGACAGGATCTCTGTCACCCTGGCAGGAGTGCAGTGGCATGATCATAGCTCAGTGCAACCTCCAACTCCTGGGTTCAAGAGACCCTCCTGCCTCAGTCTCCTGGTTAGCTGGAGCTACAGGCATGTGCCACAACACCTGGCAATTTAAATTTTTTTTGTAGAGATTGGGTCTTGCTATATTGTCCAGGCTGGTTTCCAAACTCCTGGACTCAAGTGATCCTCCTGCCTCAGCCTCCCAAAGCACTGGGATTACAAGTGTGAGCCACCATGCCTGGCCTCTATGATACATATTTACATAATCAGAATGTTTATTGTTTGAAGGGGTAAGATGTCTTAAAAATATGTCCAAACATGAAAACAAATTAATGCAGTGTCTCTAATATTGTGGTCCCCTGAGTGAGCATGTATGTATGTGTACATGTATGTGAGGTTCTTGATTTTGGAAAGAGTAGACACAGTGGCTCTGTGAAGGATCAGCCCACAGCAGATGAAGTGCCAGCTGCCAGAATGAAAGGCAGAGCTGCTTTCTCCAGTCAGGTACACGAGATCTGCTTCTCTTTGTAACTTGTTCGGACTCTCAAGCTGTTGAGAGTTGTCACAAATAAAACCCCCAAACAACTCTGAAAGTCCTACCAGTAGATCTAGTCCACTCAATCTGAACCAAGATGACCTGCTTCTAAACATATTTCCAGGATTTTAGCTCTCATTGAAATCTTTCCAGCATTCTTCCTTTAAGCTTTGTTCATATAAAGATGACTTCATAAGAGAATGTCCATTCTTAGAAAATGCTCTTTGCAGAAGCCAGTACTTGTAGTAGAGGCTGTCGTTTCTCTGCCACTTTCCCCTTAGGCTTTACCATTTCAGTGCCCACTGGGCCAGTGTTTAACTGCCAGCCTCTGCGTCTTTTTGCTGGAGGACATTCTCTGACCAGCAGAGTCCTCTCTGCTTACCCACGGGACAGACTGGAAATGCCAGGGAATCACCATCCCTTACCTCTAGCAGTCCTCAGTCAATGACTGTTGAGAATTGATTTATAAATATCACTTCCCTTGCCCCTGGAATCTCAGAAATCCCCAGTGGGATTGCACTCCAGTTACCCAAGTAATGACTTGTTTGCTAATACTCCCTTTATTGACCACCTTCCTCTCCCCGTCTCACTTTTTCATCCCCCACCAGTGTCTTCTGGGATCTCTACGTACAAAAATGACCTGCACTTAAATCCCGTGTCAGCATCTATGGGGGAACCCAAGCTAGGGTAATATTCTTATACAGTAAGTTAGACAGTCATCTTTCCTTCCCTTCAGTTATTTCCTACAAGGGAATCATTTAGCCTTCTGTTATTCACCGTGGAGCTAATGCTGATGTACCCCTGGTGGAAGTCAGTGCCCATCTTTGTGGGAAACATTTATAGGGGAATGGCTGCCAGTATAACAAGTTTTGGCATGAAAGGAGAAAATTCTCTGGATTTCTTTCCTTTCAGACGTGGGAAACAAGTCACAAAGCAGATCTTTCCAAATCCACAGTTAAATGTTCAGAGCAAGTGAGCCGCTTTGTGAAGCCACATTAGTCTTCCTTTCCCTTGACCCTGGGGACCCCGGGAGGACTTAAAGAGTTTTAATGTGATTTCTGGAATGTGCTTGATTTTCAGAGAGAGTAGCTTAGCCCATGGGAGACTCCATTAATATAATTTTGCAATAGAAAATCTTCCTATTGCCTAATCTCATTAACTGTGTTTTATGTACAGTAAATGGGTAAAAGCTGGTTTGTAATTTGGTAAATGTGAATGTATAATTTTTGAGGACTTAGAGTGTGGAATAAAGAAGAATTTACTTAATATGTAAAAAGAGGGTGGGCGCAGTGGTTCACGCCTGTAATCCCAGCACTTTGGGAGGCCAAGGTGGGCAGATCACCTGAGGTCAGGAGTTCGAGACCAGCCTGGCCAACATGGCAAAACCCTGTCTCTACTAAAAATACAAAAATTAGCCAGGTGTGGTGGCGGGCGCCTGTAATCCCAACTACTCGGGAGGCTGAGGCAGGAGAATTGCTTGAACCCAGGTGGCGGAAGTTGCGGTGAACTGAGATCGCACCACTGTACTCCAGCCTGGCGACAGAGCAAGACTGTCTCAAAAAACAAAACAAAACCAACAATAAACTCCTAATAAGACCTCAGATGGGGCTTTGAGCCACGAGTTAGTGGCCATCCTTACCTACATTAATACTTTTTCTTCATTTTCCTCCATTCACTCATTCAGTCATTCGTTCAACAAATATGAATTGAGCATATATGATATGTTAGGCACTATTCTAGGTGTGGGGATACAGTGGCAGACAAAGGAGAGTAAGTCCTAGCTTTCATAAACCTTACAGTGAAATGTGGATATAGACAATAAGCAAATAAATGTGTAATAAATACATCAGGTGGCTTTGAGTGCTACGAACAAAAATAAATTGGGGTGAGAAGCCAGCTGTTATTTTGGAGCAGGTGGTCAGGGACACTTTCCCTGAAGGAATGAGGAAAGAAAATATCTAGGGGAATCCACCTTCTAGGTGGAGGCTTCAGCAAAAGCAGAGGCAGGAGAAATAGCAGGGGAGCCAGGGCAGCTGGTGATAGGAGATGGGCCATCAGGGTGAACCGGGCAATATAGGACTCTTGGGCAATGGTGAGGCATTTTGAATTTATTTTCAATGCAATGGGACATTATTGAAGGGTGGGGAGAAGGGGAGGGGGGTGATGAGAATTACATTGTAAGACTCACTGTGAGTGAGTGAGTGACAAGAAGACTGTAAGGGGTAAGAGTTGAAGCAGAGAGGACAGTTAGAAGGCGATGACATGGTCTGGAAGAGAGGCAGTGGTGGCTTGGACCAGGCTGGGAGTGGTTGAAGTGGTGAGGTGGGATCAGATTTAAGATGCGTTTTTAAGGCAGAGTCAGTAGGATTTGGCAATAGGTTACATGAGGAATGTGTGTGTGTGTATCTGAGAGAAAACTCATGATGACTCCCAAGTTTTTGGTCCATCTGAGTGAGTGGGGTCCTATTTACTGAGATGGGGAACAAGAGAAACTTTTTTTGGGAGAAAATCAGATAGCCGCAATAGGCCATTAGAGACAAAGATCTGGAATTCAAGGGAGAGGTTGGAACTGGAGATACATATTTGGGAGCCATCCATTGTACAGATAATATTGCAGGGACTGTAGAAAGAGAAGGAGGAAAGGCCAAGGACTGGCCCTGTACCATACCACCCTTGGAGGGAGGAGAAATGGTTTGGGAGCCCCAAAGAGGGGCAAGGGGGCTACTACCCCTCCTCCATCAACTGGGCAGCTTCATATTGAAAAATTACCTAAATAGCAAATAAAATCGAAGCCTCAGTTGTGATCTCTGGGGTAGAGTGGAAAGATCAGTGGCTGGGTCTGTTTTCCACTAGTCCACGCTGCACCTACATAGATCTTCAGCACTGAGTGCTATGAGGATGGGGATATTTGAGAGGGTTCTCCTTCCTCTCCTCTTCCCTCTCCCCTGCCTGCTGACCTTCCCTTCTTCTGTCCTTTCCTGAGTTGCCCATTCCTCCTCTTGCACCTCCCACTCCACTTCTCCTTCTCTCCACCAATTGGTGTCCTTGGGACTGAATTTCAGGTGATTCTAGGCTAGGAGGCCTGGGCTGTTAAGTTACAGAACCCCTCCTTTCCAGGTGCAGACAAAGGCTCCCCTTGAAGCTTGGGTCAGAGGTAAGGTCGTTTTCTTCAAATACTCAACCCACACATTTCACCATTTTGAAATTCATCAAGGCTTGCAAAATGTCAGAATGCAAATTTTCCTGAAAGGGGAGTTTATTTGTTCTTCACAATTCAATGTGAATTACTTTAATCAGATAATCAGATAATCAGCCAATTTCCCTCCTAACAGCTGGTTGAGATCAGGCTGCACTGTATTCTTTCTATTAAAAAAAATCTTACTAAGACTATATCAGAAATCTTCAAGCTTTATCACGTGTAAAATTCACTTAGGAAATTCACTGAAATGCAGATTCCTAGGTTATATTCCCAGATATTCCAACTTGGTAGGTCCGGATGATTCTGGTGCAGGTGGCTGGTGAACCACACTGGGAAATACCAAGGTAGAGGATTGGACAGAACTTGGGGGCAGGGGAGCGGTCAGAGGGCCTATCTCAGGAGGACATGCTTGGCAAGCTGCCAAAACAAAGGCCTTTGAACTAAACAGAGAACGAAGTGGAAGGAAAGAGGAAGGGGGAAGAGAGCCCAGAATAGAAGGGAATGGAAGCAGATGCCTTCTCCGTGATGTTGTTAGTACTTGAACCCACCCTACAACCCCAGGCTTCTGGCGTGTACCGAAGACTTGGGCACTTATCACGCATCAGGCACGGTATAGGTATTAATGAGCTTTCCAGCTCATTGAATTCTTACCAGTTCTTATTACCTCTGTTTGGGGATTACAGAGGCTGTAAAAGTTTTACGAGGCAGGGCTAGACCCGGAAGCCTTGACTGTGTGATTCCAAATCTACACGCCCCAACCACGTGTTGCACTGCTGAATCTGCACCATCATCAGGGTATGCGGGCTCAAAGGGAAGTGTGCTCAGGAGTGAATTTCAATGGCTCAGAGGCCCACGCTTTCCTCTGGGATGGGCTGCTTTGGTGCCCCCTGGTGGCTGCTAACCTGGTGTGCGGCGTCCAGGCGAGAACAAGCAATGAACTGAGTCCTAGCTCCCCAGCAGGGAAATATGGAAGATTCTTAAAATATCACACTTCCCACCTGATCAGACACGCAAACTCTTTTCTCCCATTATCTGAGCAATTTCAGGAAACTCCCGTTAGTGCTACGTCCCTCAGCTTCTGCCTCAGTGACACGTTACACACTAATTTATAAATTACAAGCCACTGCCTTGTAACCTGATCACAGCTGCACACACCTCACCTTCCCTCCAACCATATAGGCTCAGAGAACCCGCTTCATTTTCATTAAATAGTAAGGAAAAGCTTCCCCGGCTTCTGTACTCTACTAGGCCTGCTTTTATTTTTAACAGCCTGTCTGCTAATGCACTAGTGGGCTAAAAATAGACTTACTTATAATACAATTCATCATGCACTCAGCTGCCAGGAGGAAGCTTAATTTAAGCTTCATCCAAGATGAAATACCTTTAAGAAACATATTATTTCATGTAACTATTAATATCAGTTTTTAAGAGTCCTCCAATATGAACTCTTTGATACATACTTTGGAAATGAGAGAACGTTAGAATGTTGTGAAAAGAGATCTCGGCAAAACTATCTTGCCATAGTCTTGGCCAAGGTTAGAAAATGCTTTGGGAGCTCTTTTCCTTAACTCCAAACTCTTTTAGTTTCTCTTTGCTTTTTCTCTTAATTCTAGCTCTTTGTTTCAACTTGATCTGAATTGGATCATCATAGAGTTGCCAGATTTAGCAAATAAAAATACAGAATGCCTAGTTAAATTTCTGATAAACATTGACAGTTTTTTAGTATAAGTAAGTCTCAAACATTGCGTGGTTTGCTCAGGACTTTTCTGGTTTTAGCACTGAAAGTTCTACATGCGGGAATGCCTTCAGTCCCAGGCAAATAAGGCAGCCAGTCGCCTTAACTACAATATAAATCATACCCTTCCCCCATCTTCAGGATTTATTTCCCACTAGGAAGTCTTGTGGGAGAGAAACTTTTAAAAATAACAGCTTTATTGAGACATAATTCACATATCAAAATACCTCTTAAAAGTATACAATTGGGTGATTTTAGTATACCTATAGAGTTGTACAGCTATCACCACTATCTAATTTTAGAATATTTTCATCACCATGAAAACCCCATACCTACTGTCAGTCACTCACCATTCTCCACTCCCCTCAGGCCCTGGATACCACTAAGATACTTTCTGTCTCTATGGATGTTTCTATTCTGGACATTTCATATAAATGAAATGTGGTACAGGCTGGGCACAGTGGCTCACGCCTGTAATCCCAGCACTCTGGGAGGCCAAGGCGGGCAGATCATCTGAGGTCAGGAGTTTGAGACTAGCCTGGCCAACATGATGAAACCTTGTCTCTACTAAAAATACAAAAATTAGCTGGGTGTGGTGTTGTGTGCCTGTAATCTCAGCTACTTGGGAGGCTGAGGCAGGAGAATTGCTGGAACGTGGGAGGTGAAGGCTGCAGTGAGCCGAGATCATGCCACTGCACTCCAGTCTGGGTGACAGAGCGAGACTCCATCTCTAAATAAATAAATAAGTAAATAAATAAATAAATGAAATGTAGTGCTTAGTGGTTGGATTCTTTCAGTTAGCCTAATGTTTTCAAGGTTCATCCATATGGTAGCATATGTCAGTACTTCATCCTTTTTTATTGCCAAATAGTATTCTGTGTGGATATATAAAGGCATACCTTGGAGATATTGAGGGTTTGGTTCCAGACCACTGCAATAAAGTGAATATCACAATAAAGACAGAAGTTTTCGTTTCCCAGTGCAAAAGCTATGTTTATGGCATCCTGTAGACTGGTAAGTGCGCAGTAGCATTACATCTAAAAAATATACATACTTAATTTAAAAATAAATTAATGAACGAATTTTTGCCGGTAAACATGGAGGTGTCCTGCCTCCATGTTGATGGCTGCTGACTGATGAGGGCGGTGGCTGCTGAAGGCTGAGGTGGCTGTGGAATTTCTAAAATAAGACCACAAGGAAGTTTCCTTTCATGGAAGATTTTTCTGTAGCACGTGATGCTGTTTGATAGCATTTTAGTCACAGTATGACTTCTTTCAAAATGGAAGTGCGTCTTCTCAAACCCTGCTGCTGCTTTATCAACCAAGTTTATGTAAAATTTGAAATACTTTGTTGTTACTTCAATGATGTTCACAGCAACTTCAGCAGGAGTAGGTTCCATCTCAAGAAACCACTTTCTTTGTTCATTCGTAAGAAGCAACTCCTCATGTATTTGAATTTTATCATGAGATGGCAGCAATTCGGTCCCATCTTCAGGCTCCACTTCTAATTCTAGTTCTCTTGCTATTTCCACCACATCTGCATTACTTCCTCCACGGAAGTCTTGAAACCAAGTCAAGACTCAAAGTCATCCTTGAAGGCTGGAGTCAACTTCTTCCAAACTCTTATTAATGTTGATATTTTTATAAATTCTATTAACTTTGAATTTTTATTAACTTCTATGAATCACAAAAGTTCTTAATGGCATCTAGATTGAAGAATACTTTCCAGAAGGTTTTCAATGCACATTGCTGAGATCCATTAGGGGAAACACTATCTATGGCAGCAATAGCCTTACAAAAAGTATTTCTTTTTTTTTTTTTTTTTTTTTTTTTTTGAGATGGAGTCTCACTCTGTTGCCCAGGCTGGAGTGCAGTGGTGCTATCCCGGCTCACTGCAAGCTCCGCCTCCTGGGTTCATGCCATTCTCCTGCCTCAGCCTCCCGAGTAGCTGGGACTACAGGTGCCCGCTACCACGCCCGGCTAATTTTTTGTATTTTCAGTAGAGATGGGGTTTCATTGTGTTAGCTGGGAAGGTCTTGATCTCCTGACCTCGTGATTCACCCGCCTTGGCCTCCCAAAGTGCTGGGATTACAGGCATGAGCCACCACACCTGGCCACACAAAGTATTTCTTAAATAATAAGACTTGAAAGTAGAAATTACTCTCCTTGATCCATGGGCTGCAGAATGGACATTGTCTTAACTGGCATGAAAACAACATTACTATTTTTTTTTATATACCTCCATTACAGCTCTTGGGTGACCAGCTGCATTGTCAATGAACAGTAATATTTTGAAAGAAAATTTTTTTGAAAGGAATCTTTTTTTTTTTTCTCAGCAGTAGGTCTCAACAGTGGGCTTAAAATATTAAGTAAACCATGCTGTAAAGAGATGTCACCCAGGCTTTGTTGTTCCATTTCTAGAGCTCAGGCAGAGTAGATTTAGAATAATTTGTAAGGACCCTAAGATTTTCAGAATGGTAAATGAGCACTGGCTTCAACTTAGTCCCCAGCTGTATCAGCCCCTGTATTATTCCGTTTGTGTTGCTATAAAGGAGTAACTGAGGCAGGGTAATTTATGCAGAAAGAGATTTATTTGGCTCATGGTTCTGCAGGCTGTACATCATGGCAGCAGCATCTCCTCCTGATGAGGCCTCAGGAGGCTTCCAATCTTGGTGGAAGGTAAAGGGGGAGCCAATGTATCACATGATGAGAGAGGGAGGGGGGAAGTGCCACACTCTTTTAAACAACCAGATCTCATGTGAACTTAGAGCAAGAACTCACTCATTACCATGAGGGCACCAGGCCATTCATGAGGGATCCACCCCCATGACTCAAACACCTCCCACTAAGGCCCCACCTCCAACACTGGGAATCACATTTCAACATGAGATTTAGAGGGGACAGATATCCAAACCATATCAGCCCCTAAAAAGAGAGCCTGTCTTTGGTTTTTTTTTTTTTTTTTGAAGAGACAGAGTTCTCACTATGTTGCTATGTTGCCCAGGCTGGTCTCCAATTCCTGGGCTAAAGCCATCCTCCTGACTCAGCCACTTGAGTAGCTTGAGTTACTGGCATACCATCACACCTGGCTCTTTGAAGCTTCAAAGCCAGGCATTGACTTCTGTCTAGCTGTGAAAGTGCTACATGGCATCTTCTTCCAATGTAAGGCTGTTTTGTCTACACTGAAAATCTGTTATTTAGTGTAGCCACTTTCATCAATATTAGCTAGATCTTCTGGATAACTTGCCGTGGTTTCTCCATCAGCATTTGCTGCTTCATTTTGTAATTTTTTATTTTCTTTTAGAGACAGATTCTTGCTCTGCCACACATAGTTCACTGTGGCCTCGATCTCCTGGGCTTAAGTAATCCTCCTACCTCAGCCTCTCGAGTAGCTAGGACTACAAGTGTGTGCCACCATACCCAACTAATTTTTTAAAATTTTATTTTGTGGAGATGGGATCTTGCCACATTGCCTAGGCTGGTCTCGAACTCCTAGCCTCAGGTGATCCTCCTGCCTTAGACTCTCAAAGCACTGGGATTACAGTCATGAGATATTGCCCCTAGTCCACCTTAAAATTTTTTTTTTTTTTGAGACAGGGCCTCACTCTGTTGCACAGACTAGAGCGTAGTGGTGCAATCTCAACTCACTGCAACCCTTGCCTCCCAGGCTCAAGCAATCCTCCCACCTCAGCCTTCCAAGGAGCTGGTACTACAGGTATGTGCCACCATGCCCAGCTAACTTTTGCATATTTTGTAGAGATGGGGTCTCGCATGTTGCCCAGGCTGGTCTTGAATTCCTGGATTCCAGTGATCTGCCCACCTCGGCCTCCCAAAGTGCTGGGATTACAGGTGTGAGTCACCATGGCCAGCTCCTACCTTGCACTTTTATGTCACAGAGATGGCTTCTTTCCTTAAGCTTCATGAACCGACCTCTGCTTCCTTCAAACTTTCCTTCTACAACTTCCTCACCTCTCTCAGCCTTCGTAGAATGGAAGAGAGTGAGGGCTTTGCTCTCGACTAGGCTTTGGCTTAAGGAATTGTTATAGTTAGTTTGATCTATCTAGACAACTAGAAGCTTTTCTATATCAGAAAAAGTTTTAGTTGTCTAGATAGATCAAACCATAACCATAACAATCCCTTAAAGGCTGTTTCACTTTCTTATCATTTGTGTGTTCGTTCACTGGAGTAGCACTTTTCATTTCCTTCAAGAAGTTCTTCTTTGCATTCAAAACTCGGCTGTTTGGTGCAAGAGTCCTAGCTTTTATCCTGTTTCAGCTTTCGGCATGCCTTCACTAAACTTAGTCATTTCTAGCTTTTGATTTCAAGTGAAAGAGGTGTGACTCTTCCTCTCACTTAAACACTGTTTAGTACTTAAGTAGGCTTATTAATTGGCTTAATTTTGAAATTGTTGTATCTCATGGAATAGGGAGGCCTGAAGAGAGGGAAAGAGATGGGGGAATGGCTGGTTAGTGGAGCAGTCAGAACACACAGTTATTAACTTTGCCATCTTATATGGGTGCGGTTTGTAGTGCCCCAAAACAATTACAATAGTAACATCAAAGATCACTGATCACAGATCACCATGACAGATATAACAGTAATGAAAATGTTTGACATATTATGAGAATCACAGAAATGTGACACGGAGACACAAAGTGAGCACCTGTTAGAAGAATGGTGCTGATAGACTTGCACAAAACAGGGTTGTCACAAACCTTCAATTTGTTAAAAAAAAAAAAAAGCAATGTTTGTAAAGCACAATAAAGTGAAGTGCAATAAATATGAGGTGTGCCTGTACCACATTTTGTTTATCCATCATCTGATAGACATTTGGCTGTTTCTATCTTTGGGCTTTTATGAAAAATGGTGCTATAGGCCAGGCACAGTGGCTCATGCCTGTAATCCTAGTACTTTGGGAGGCCGAGGTGGGCGAATTACCTGAGCTCAGGAGTTAAAGACCAGCCTGGGCAACATGGCGAAACCCCGTCTCTACTAAAATACAAAAAAATTAGCCAGGTGTGGTGGCGTGCACCTGTAGTCCCAGCTACTCGGGAGGCTGAGGCAGGGGAAATCGCTTGAACCCTGGAGATGGAGGTTGCAGTGAGCCGAGATTGCACCACTGCACTCGAGCCTGGGTGACAGAGCAAGACTCTGTCTCAAAAAAAAAAAAAAAATGCTACTATAAACATTCCCATACAAGTTTTTGTGTGGATATATTTTCACTTCTCTTGGGTATATACACACCCAGCATGGAATTGCTGGGTCATGTGGTAACTCTGTTTAACTTTTTTTAAAGGAACTTCCAAACTGTTTTTAAAAGTATTTGCACCACTTTACATTCCCATCTGCAATGTATGAGAGTTTCACTTTCTCCATATCTTCACCAACACTTATTATTACCCATCTTTGATCATAGCCATCCTACTGGATAGGAAGTGATATCTCATTGTGGTTTTGATTTGTATTACCCTACTGACTGCTGATGCTGAGTATCTTTTCATGTACTTATTGGACATCTGTATATCTTTTTTATATCATTTGGGGAAATGTCTATTTAAAATTTTTTGTCCAGCTTTTAATTGGGTCATTTGTCCTTTTATTGTAGAGTTTTAAAAGCTCTTTACATACTTTGGATACAAGTCCCTTATCAGGTATATAATTTGCAAATATTGTCTCCCATTTGGTGGGTTGTCTAAGAAACTGCTTTTAACCCAATAATCCTCAATTTTTTTTATTATACTTTAAGTTCTAGGGTACATGTGCACAACGTGCAGGTTTGTTACATATGTATACATGTGCCATGTTGGTGTGCTGCACCCAGTAACTCGTCATTTAACATTAGGTATATCTCCAAATGCTATCCCTCCCCCGTCCCCCCACCCCACAGCAGGCCCCGGTGTGTGATGTTCCCCTTCCTGTGTCCATGTGTTCTCATTGTTCAATTCCCACCTATGAGTGAGAACATACGGCATTTGGTTTTTTGTCCTTGTGATAGTTTGCTGAGAATGATGGTTCCCAGCTTCATCCATGTCCCTACAAAGGACAAGAACTAATCATTTTTTATGGCTGCATACTATTCCACGGTGTATATGTGCCACATTTTCTTAATCCAGTCTACCATTGTTGGACATTTGGGTTGGTTCCAAGTCTTTGCTATTGTGAATAGTGCCACAATAAACATACGTGTGCATGTGTCTTTATAGCAGCATGATTTGTAATCCTTTGGGTATGTACCCAGTAATGGGATGGCTGGGTCAAATGGTATTTCTAGTTCTAGATCCCTGAGGAATCGCCACACTGACTTCCACAGTGGTTGAACTAGTTTACAGTCCCACCAACAGTGTAAAAGTGTTCCTATTTCTCCACATCCTCTCCAGCACCTGTTGTTTCCTGACTTTTTAATGATTGCCATTCTAACTGGTGTGAGATGGTATCTCATTGTGGTTTTGATTTGCATTTCTCTGATGGCCAGTGATGATGAGCATTTTTTCATGTGTCTTTTGGCTGCATAAATGTCTTCTTTTGAGAAGTATCTGTTCATATCCTTTGCCCACTTTTTGATGGGGTTGTTTGTTTTTTTCTTGTAAATTTGTTGGAGTTCATTGTAGATTCTGGATATTAGCCCTTTGTCAGATAAGTAGATTGCAAAAAATTTTCTCCCATTCTGTAGGTTCCCTGTTTACCCTGATGGTAGTTTCTTTTGCTGTGCAGAAGCTCTTTAGTTTAATTAGATTCCATTTGTCAATTTTGTCTTTTGTTGCCATTGCTTTTGGTGTTTTAGACATGAAGTCCTTGCCCATGCCTATGTCCTGAATGGTATTGCCTAGGTTTGCTTCTAGGGTTTTCTTCTTGGGTTTTTATGGTTTTAGGTCTAACATTTAAGTCTTTAATCCATCTTGAATTAATTTTTGTATAAGGTGTAAGGAAGGGATCCAGTTTCAGCTTTCTACATATGGCTATCCAGTTTTCCCAGCACCATTTATTAAATAGGGAATTGTTTCCCCATTTCTTGTTTTTGTCAGTTTTGTCAAAGATCAGATGGTTGTAGATATGCAGCGTTATTTATGAGGGCTCTGTTCTGTTCCATTGATCTATATCTCTGTTTTGGTACCAGTACCATGCTGTTTTGGTTACTGTAGCCTTGTAGTACAGTTTGAAGTCAGGTAGCGTGATGCTTCCAGTTTTGTTCTTTTGGGTTAGGATTGACTTGGCAATGCGGGCTCTTTTTTGGTTCTATATGAACTTTAAAGTCGTTTTTTCCAATTCTGTGAAGAAAGTCATTGGTAGCTTGATGGGGATGGCACTGAATCTTTAAATTACCTTGGGCAGTATGGCCATTTTCACGATATTGATTCTTCCTACCCATGAGCATGGAATGTTCTTCTATTTGTTTGTATCCTCTTTTATTTCATTGAGCAGTGGTTTGTAGTTCTCCTTGAAGAGGTCCTTCACGTCCCTTGTAAGTTGGATTCCTAGGTATTTTATTTTTTTTGAAGCAATTGTGAATGGGAGTTCACCCATGATTTGGCTCTCTGTTTGTCTGTTATTGGTGTATAAGAATGCTTGTGATTTTTGCATATTGATTTTGTATCCTGAGACTTTGCTGAAGTTGCCTATCAGCTTAAGGAGATTTTGGGCTGAGACGATGGGGTTTTCTAGACATACAATCATGTCATCTGCAAACAGGGACAATTTGAATTCCTCTTTTCCTAATTGAATACCCTTTATTTCCTTCTCCTGCCTGATTGCCCTGGCCAGAACTTCCAACACTATGTTGAATAGGAGTGGTGAGAGAGGGCATCCCTGTCTTGTGCCAGTTTTCAAAGGGAATGCTTCCCATTTTTGCCCATTCAGTATGATATTGGCTGTGGGTTTGTCATAAATAGCTCTTATTATTTTGAGATACGTCCCATCAATACCTAATTTATTGAGAGTTTTTAGCATGAAGGGTTGTTGAATTTTGTCAAAGGCCTTTTCTGTATCTATTGAGATAATCATATGGTTTTTGTCGTTGGTTCTGTTTATATGCTGGATTATGTTTATTGATTTTCATATGTTGAACCAGCCTTGCATCCCAGGGATGAAGCGCACTTGATCATGGTGGATAAGCTTTTTGGTGGGCTGCTGGATTCGGTTTGCCAGTATTTTATTGAGGATTTTTGCATCGATGTTCATCAGGGATATTGGTCTAAAATTCTCTTTTTTGGTTGTGTCTCTGCCAGGCTTTGGTATCAGGATGATGCTGGCCTCATAAAATGAGTTAGGGAGGATTCCCTCTTTTTCTATTGATTGGAATAGTTTCAGAAGGAATGGTACCAGCTCCACCTTGTACCTCTGGTAGAATTCAGCTGTGAATCCGTCTGGTCCTGGACTTTTTTTTGTTTGTAAGCTATTAATTATTGCCTCAATTTCAGAGTCTGTTATTGGTCTATTCAGAGATTCAACTTCTTCCTGGTTTAGTCTTGGCCGGGTGTATGTGTCCAGGAATTTATCCATTTCTTCTAGATTTTCTAGTTTATTTGCATAGAGTTGTTTATAGTATTCTCTGATGGTAGTTTGTATTTCTGTGGGATCGGTGGTGATATCCCCTTTATCATTTTTTATTGCATCTATTTGATTCTTCTCTCTTTTCTTCTTTATTAGTCTTGCCAGCGGTCTGTCAATTTTGTTGATCTTTTCAAAAAACCAGCTCCTGGATTCATTGATTTTTTTGAAGGGATTTTTGTGTCTCTATCTCCTTGACTTCTGCTCTGATCTTAGTTATTTCTTGCCTTCTGCTAGCTTTTGAATGTGCTTGCTCTTGCTTCTCTAGTTCTTTTAATTGTGATGTTAGGGTGTCAATTTTAGATCTTTCCTCCTTTCTCTTGTGGGCATTTCGTGCTGTAAATTTCCCTCTACACACTGCTTTGAATGTGTCCCAGAGATTCTGGTATGTTGTGTCTTTGTTCTCATTGGTTTCAAAGAACATCTTTATTTCTGCCTTCATTTCATTATGTACCCAGTAGTCATTCAGGAGCAGGTTGTTCAGTTTCCATGTAGTTGAGCAGTTTTGAGTGAGTTTCTTAATCCTGAGTTCTAGTTTGATTGCACTGTGGTCTGAGAGACAGTTTATTATAATTTCTGTTCTTTTACATTTGCTGAGGAGTGCTTTACTTCCAACTATGTGGGCAGTTTTGGAATAAGTGCTGTGTGGTGCTGAGAAGAATGTATATGCTGTTGATTTGGGGTGGAGAGTTCTGTAGATGTCTATTAGGTCCACTTGGTGCAGAGCTGAGTTCAGTTCCTGGATATCCTTGTTAACTTTCTGTCTCATTGATCTGTCTAATGTTGACAGTGGGGTGTTAAAGTTTCCCATTATTATTGTGTGGGAGTCTAAATCTCTTTGTAGGTCTCTAAGGACTTGCTTTATGAATCTGGGTGCTCCTGCATTGGGTGCATATATATTTAGGATAGTTAGTTCTTCTTGCTGAATTGATCCCTTTACCATTATGTAATGGCCTTCTTTGTCTCTTCTGATCTTTGTTGGTTTAAAGTGTGTTTTATCAGAGATTAGGATTGCAACCCCTGCCTTTTTTTGTTTTCCATTTGCTTGGTAGATCTTCCTCCATCCCTTTATTTTGAGCCTATGTGTGTCTCTGCACATGAGATGGGTTTCTTGAATACAGCACACTGATGGGTCTTGACTCTTTATCCAATTTGTCAGTCTGTGCCTTTTAATTGGAGAATTTAGCCCATTTACATTTAAGGTTAATATTATTATGTGTGAATTTGATCCTGTCATTATGATGTTAGCTGGTTATTTTGCTTGTTAGTTGATGCAGTTTCTTCCTAGCATCGATGGTCTTTCCAATTTGGCATGTTTTTGCAGTGGCTGGGACCGTTTGTTCATTTCCATGTTTAGTGCTTCCTTCAGGAGCTCTTTTAGGGCAGGCCTAGTGGTGACAAAATCTCTCAGCATTTGCTTGTCTGTAAAGTATTTTATTTCTCCTTCACTTATGAAGCTTAGTTTGGCTGGATATGAAATTCTGGGTTGAAAATTCTTTTCTTTAAGAACGTTGAATATTGGCCCCCACTCTCTTCTGGCTCGTAGAGTTTCTGCTGAGATATCCGCTGTTATTCTGATGGGCTTCCCTTTGTGGGTAACCTGACCTTTTTCTCTGGCTGCCCTTAACATTTTTTCCTTCATTTCAATTTTGGTGAATCTGACAATTATGTGTCTTGGAGTTGCTCTTCTTGAGGAGTATCTTTGTGGCATTCTCTGTATTTCCTGAATTTTAATGTTGGCCTGCCTTGCTAGATTGGGGAAATTCTCCTGGATAATATCCTGCAGAGTGTTTTCCAACTTGGTTCCATTCTCCCCATTACTTTCAGGTACACCAGTCAGACGTAGATTTGGTCTTCTCACACAGTCCTATATTTCTTGGAGGCTTTGTTCATTTCTTTTTATTCTTTTTCCTCTAAACTTCTCTTCTCGCTTCATTTCATTCATTTGATCTTCCATCACTGATACCCTTTCTTCCAGTTGATCGAATCGGCTACTGAGGCTTGTGCATTCGTCACGTAGTTCTCATGCCTTGGTTTTCAGCTCCATCAGGTCCTTTAAGGACTTCTCTGCACTGGTATTCTAGTTAGCCATTCGTCTAATTTTTTTTTCAAGGTTTTTAACTTCTTTGCCATGGGTTCAAACTTCCTTCTTTAGCTTGGAGTAGTTTGATCGTCTGAAGCCTTCTTCTCTCAACTCATCAAAGTCATTCTCCATCCAGCTTTGTTCCGTTGCTGGTAAGGAGCTGCATTCCTTTGGGGGAGGAGAGGCACTCTGATTTTTAGAGTTTCCAGTTTTTTTCTGCTCTGTTTTTTCCCCATCTTTGTGGTTTTATCTACCTTTGGTCTTTGATGATGGTGACGTACAGATGGGGTTTTTGTGTGGATGTCCTTTCTGTTTGTTAGTTTTCCTTCTAACAGTCAGGACCCTCAGCTGCAGGTCTGTTGGAGTTTGCTGGAGGTCCATTCCAGACCCTGTTTGCCTGGGTATCAGCAGTGGAGGCTGCAGAACAGTGGATATTGGTGAACAGCAAATGTTGCTGCCTGATCGTTCCTCTGGAAGTTTTGTCTCAGAGGAGTACCCGGCCGTGTGAGGTGTCAGTCTTCCCCTACTGGGGGGTGCCTCCCAGTTAGGCTACTTAGGGGGCAGGGACCCACTTGAGGAGGCAGTCTGTCTGTTCTCAGATCTCCAGCTGTGTGCTGGTAGAACCACTACTCTCTTCAAAGCTGTCAGACAGGGACATTTAAGTCTGCAGAGGATTCTGCTGCCTTTTGTTTGGCAATGGCCTGCCCCCAGAGATGGAGTCTACAGAGGCAGGCAGGCCTCGTTGAGCTGCAGTGGGCTCCACCCAGTTCGAGCTTCCTGGTCTGCTTTGTTTACCTACTCAAGCCTTGGCAATGGTGGGCGCCCCTCCCCCAGCCTCACTGCTGCCTTGCAATTTGATCTCAGACTGCTGTGCTAGCAATGAGCGAGGTGCCATGGGCGTAGGACTCTCCGAGCCATGTGCGGGATATAATCTCCTGGTGTGCCATTTGCTAAGGCCGCTGGAAAAGTGCAGTATTAGGGTGGGAGTGACCTGATTTTCCAGGTGCCGTATGTCACCCCTTTTTTTTGACTAGGAAAGAGAATTCCCTGACCCATTGCACTTCCCGGGTGAGGCAATGCCTCGCCATGCTTTGGCTCATGCTCTGTGCACTGCACCCACTGTCCTGCACCCACTTTCCAACACTCCCCAGTGAGATGAACCCAGTACCTCAGTTGGAAATGAAGAAATCACCTGTCTTCTGTGTTGCTCACGCTGGGAGCTGTAGACTGGAGCTATTCCTATTCGGCCATCTTGGCTCCCTTGTACAGAAGTTTTACACAGAAGGGGCTCTGTTTATTTGTTGAAGTTTACAGTCAACCAAAATTAACAAAATGTTGATGGAGTAAAGAATAATAGCTAACAGTTATACAGTGTTAAGTTTGTTAACTCAGTGTTCTAGGGATTTGATGGACGTATACATCAAACCAATTCCAAGAGGGAGGTACTATTATTACCCCCACTTTACAGGTAAAGAAGGGGAGGTGTTTCCTCCAGGGCTGCCTGCCTTAGCCTACTGTGAAAAACTGATCCCAGTTTATGCAGGTCAGTGCCTGATTCTCACAGGTGTGAAAGTGGAGTGAGGAGCATCACAGAAGGAGAGAAAATGGGCTTGGTAATCAGAGAATCTGGTCCAAATACTGGCCCAGCCAGTGACTCACTGTGCAAGGCTGAGTCAGTTACCTGATGTCTCTGAGCCGGTGTTCTCACCTCTGTCTACAATGGGGACAACAAATTCTATCCTCTAGGGTTATGTGAGAACCAAGTGATAATCAATGAGGAGTGCCTGGCACGTGTAGGTATTCAGCAAATGTAAAGGAACATGTCAGTTACCTTTTCAGCTGCACCCTACATCCTGATCACAAGCTGTCCTGAGGCAGCTCAGGGTTTTTGCTATGCAGATCCCAAGTGAAGAGATAAGACCCCTGGAACACAGCACTTATATTTTGGTTAGTCTTTGACAAATGACATGGGAAAAAAACCCAGAGGCTTAAACTGTGCTGCTATTTGTAAGTGGTTAGTGACTATACTTGTCAGCAAATGCTCTGTAAAAATGGATACGGGAGAGTCCATTTTGTTTGGCCAGAATGAAATTCAACACACTCATAGGAATAGTGAGTCTCCAGTAGGAGGTCAACCTCCTACCTATCATTTTTGCATCATTCACTTTATAAGATTTTGAGATGAAAGAGATAAGTCAAATGGAGATCAAGGAAAACAACAAAAAATAAGATCTGGAATCAATACCGCAAAGCCACTGCTATTTTTATTATCTTTTTGGGGTGGAGGTTAGGGCTGTATGACTAACTAGGAAAAGCTCATTAAGCTAAATATGAAGGGCAATTAACACAGGATCACTCCAGCTCTGTGTAACTGGGCTCTGCCGTCCACATCTGAGATAGCATAAGGTGGTGTACAGACACTCGGTTTCTCAGTTATACAGCATCTTTCTACACATACTGTCGTGTTACTGTATCAGACCACCAGGCAGAGCAGCCCAAGCAGCTGAGCTCTTCTTCCAGCTCAGACTGGGCAGCTAGGGGATCACAGGTTTACCTCTTTGACTCTCCCGTGGAATGAATGTTACTTCTCAGGCTCTGCTTACTTCCCAGGTTGTGGTGAGGGCCAAGGAGAGGTGTGGATAAAGCTCCTTGGAAAGCTGGCCCCAGGGTTCAGCAGGTCCAGGTCTGTGTCTAGCTTTGAGCTTTGCAGGGGTGAGGGGTAGCTGGATCTGGTACCCAGTCAGGGGTTTAGGCACCAGCGGGACCAGCGGCTTATACACAGGTTGGCCCAGATCTACCCTTCTCCAAAGCAGAAGGAAGCATTAAGACTTCCTTTGCCTTGAGGATGTGCTGCTTGAGGTCAGAGAAAGCTGAATTCAAATGCAGCTCTATCAGAGCATCCCTGGGCTAGCACTTATCATCTCAGAACCTCATTTTCATATCTGAAAAATACAAAGGAGATAACACTGCCTACCCAGAAGGCAAGTAGAAAATTAGAGTAATGTTTTAAAGTGCCTGGTGCCTGGAGGTGGCAGTATGTAGTAGCTCCTAAGATTAGTTCTTTTCAAGTCCACTCCTGAAGTTCATTTTCACCCCATTTCATCTGCATTACAATTCAGGGCATAGGGGATTCTAACTAGCCTTGGTCTGTAACTTCCAGCAAAAGGTGGGGGGCTGATTTTTCTGGGTGGCAGACTATGGCATTTTGGGGAAGTTGTATTTGAGGCTTAAACTCAAAGAAGGTGGCATTTGGAGGGTATTTTTTTTTTATCTCCAAGTCAGTTGATTTCCTTTTACCCCTTGATAGTTGCAAACAAATTGCTGGAAGATGGTGGAAGAGAGACTCGGCAGCATCGCTTGCCAGAGTGAGCTCTAACCTGCTGCCTCCAGGAATGGGAAGCTGCAGTGCTTTTATAATAAACAGGCAGCCCAGCCCTACCACGAGCCAGCCTGTTCACCAAAGCCTGTGGATTTCTGCCATCAGCAGCATGGACAGCAGCACTCATTCCAGGTCTTGTTGGAGAGAATAACCTCTGGATGTGTCTGCCAATCCAAAGCTTGCCTGACAGAAATGCTTTTTAGGGAAGATCTTCTAAAAGGGAAGGAGTCTCTCCCTTCTTCCCCAGGTTCTCCAAGTGTGCGTTTGACCATGTTAGACCACCAGGAAGCTCGGTGCTTGACCATTAGTTTCTCCTAGAATCACTTTTACAGAGATGTACTTACATGCTATGTCCCAATTTCATGCAATATCCCTGAGAAAACTTTTTTTTATTACTTAGAAAACTGTTGTCAAGGACACTGACCATCCTGTCACTCAGTGTCTTACATAAAAAATGTTTCCTCCATAAGAAACATATTTTAGAGTTTATTTCTAGGAACATCTACCTTTTTTTCATGCTTTTTAAAACTTTATTTCAACATAACTATGCTTACAGAAATACACTCATATTGGTTAATAGAATGCAATTTAACTTATCCTACACAATTTGGACCAAAAACTTGGTACATGGTTTAAGATTTTAAAAAAGGATTTGCAATCTGGTCTATTTTTATCTATTACAAATGTATAAAAGATCTTCCATCAAGTGCTGCTAAAGAAGGCAACAAGAACCTTGAGAAATTTGCCTTTCATTTGCCTCAGAAAAATAACACGTATTGCACTGCATAAATTTATAAAATTAGTACAATAAAACATTGTTGTAATGTTTCAATGCCAGGTTAGAAAGTTCAATAACTAATGGATATGGAAGGGACTGGGAGGGAACCTATGTACACATGTAAAACTGTAAAAGCTATCTGATTTAGTTAATATTGCATGTAGATTGTAAATCTTCACAAACCAAATTCAGATAATTTCTTCAATCTGAATTAACACTATCTGTTCACTTCATCTGCTTGTATCCTTTGATATATATATGTACACACACACATATATATACATATATATACACACATATATACATATATATACACACATATATACATATAGATATATCTCCTCTATTATCAATAATATATAGGGAAATACATATGCATATATACTATACATACACACAAATGCTTTATTATAAGTGGAATGAAATCCTTTCTTGATGCCTGATGGAAATACCTGGAGGATGATAATGCTTAAGATCCACTTACTCAAAGGGTTCATCTTCAAATAACCTTTTTCAGCATCTGTATCTCTGGGATAGCTCACAAATTTAAGGAATCTGGGTTATAGCTTTGAACCCTCTATAGTCTTTGAAAAGTCATTTAATCTCTCCAGCCTCCACATAATACCATGTGCCCCAATTACCTAAAAGAGTGGTATGGGGATCAAATAAAATAATGAATGCCCTTTGAATTTAGGGGTTTTAGTAGCTCAAACCTTTCCAATTTCCAGATCAGCATTGCTTGATGAGGAAAATGCAACTGGGAGGAGTGAGGAAGACTAAAATAGATAAAGCACTTTGCTAGATATTTTCTGATTGCCCCTCCTGATCTTTTCTCCAGCCTTCTCCACTAGGAGCTGACCTCTTTAGACTGTGTCCACTGGGCTCTTTTGCCCTCTGGCTTCCGCCAACAGGAGACAGAGTCAGGAGAATGGGGGATGGGAGGAGAGGGAGGTTGGGATTCTTTCTCTCCCCAGGGCCCAGGTTGGGTGGCTGCGTTTTTTTAGGGAAGGCCACCACTTCTGCCAGGAGGCCCCTCCTCTAGCCACAGGTACAGACAGCTTCAGCTACACTTCTCTCCAGCATTAGATAACAGCTCTCTCTGTTGCTAACCCGGGAGGCCCTGTCATCCTTCAAGGTTCTCCCAAGTCCTCTCCGTAGCTGTGGAAATAGCTGCTTCTCCCAACTATCCTAAATTACCCTGTTTGAAGGTGCCATCTGTCTCCTGCTGGTATCTGACTGATGCAGGCACAATCCTCACAAAAACTCCCTGAGGTAAACATTATTGCTCATTTTATAGATGAGAAAAAATAGTTAAATGTACTTCCCAAGGTCATATACACTGTAAGCCAAAGAGCTAAGCATCAAACCCGGACCTGCCTTGTGCCCTTTATCTCTGTCTTATGTCCTCTTAGGGGGGCAAAATGTTTTTGAAACTGTCTTTAATCGCTCCCTTTCTTCTCCTTTTCCCCACACTAACACACAATCTAATACAACTAATATAGATGAAAAATATCTGGCTTAAATAATATTGAAAGAAACCTTTATCAACAACAAAATGGAGAATTCACCGGCTATCTCTTATTATCTTATGTTTTACTTTTTTAAAAAAGCTATAAATAGCACCTAATTGCATGCGACAGTGGAAAGCACAAGATTGTCAGAGAAAAGTCTGAGATGGCATTGCCTCTGGTAGTTGTATTGATAAAAACATATCCCAGAAAAAATTTAAAATAAAAAAGATTAAATTCTCCTGTCTACTTGGGGCTGGATTCTTAGCACACTCTATTTGTCCCTGTCTACTCTGGAGACAGAAGGAGATATAAGCTTAAATATTTTATTTATTTTTTCTAGTTCTTGGCAAGAGAAAGAGAGATGTCAGAAGAGAGACAGGCATTCACTGGTAGAGTCTGAAATTTCTTCTATAAACACTTTACATTCTAGGAGATGAAATACACGTAAATACTTTTAAACTGTTACATATAGCTGCCTTGTAAGATATTTAGAATAGGCTGTTACTGCTCCCTCTTCAAGTGTCTGGTTGAAACACCCTGATGCTTTTGTGAAGAGACTGCAAGATGGGGGTGGTATGAAAGGAATGGGTGTAGATCCTTAAGGGGCATCCCCAGGGCAGCCCTTGGAGGACTATCCTGGGAAACCTAGAGGTCTTTAGCTCTTTGCACATACAGTGAACCCCCAGGATGTTATGAGCTCACTTTATTAGCGGTAAAGTGCTTGATCAGCCTTTGATAAACAGAGACTCAGCAAATCTTTAGTTGGTGCTCAGATTTAGAACAAATATATTGCTGGAAGTAACTACACCATGCAAAGTTCATTATTTAGCAGTGGATTATTTCATAATCAACCCTGCCTGCATTGGGCAGGGAGAGCTGAGTAAGTTTGCACAACAGGCCTGAGAGAAAAAGGCCATTTGAGGTATGTGTGTGTGTGTGTGTGGGTGGGTGTATGTGTGTGTGTATTTGGGGGGTGGTGGTAGAAGGATTAGAAGTGAAATTAAGTCCCAGTCCAACACTGAGTGGGGTTATGGGTCATACTTTATTTCTTAAGCCAAGTGGTGAGTAAGCAGATGTTTATCACATCATAGTTTATGCTTTTGAAAAAATGTTACTTTTAGAGTAGTTTTGGGTTTGCAGCAAAATTGAGCAGAAGGTACAGAGTTCCCTTACACAACTTGTCCCCAGGTATGCACTGTTTTCTGCACTATCAACATCTCCTACCAGTGGTACATTTATTACAATTGATAAACCTACATTGACACATCATTATCACCCAGAGTTTATAGTCTACATTAGAGTACACTTTTAGTATTATACATTCTATGGATTTGTACAAATTGACAGATGTGTATCCACTATTATAGTATCCTAAGTAGTTTCATTGTTCTAAAAATCCTCTGTGGTCTCCCTATTCATACCTCTACTTATACTTTATCTATTTATTTATTTTGAGATGGGGTCTAGCTCTGTCACCCAGGCTGGAGTGTGGTGGTATGATCTCAGCTCACCGAAAACCTCCGCCTCCCGGGTTCAAGTGATTCTCCTACCTCAGCCTCCCGAGTGTTTGGGACTACAGGCATGTGCCACCATGCCCTGCTAATTTTTGTGTTTTTGGTAGAGATGGGGTTTCACTATGTTGGCCAGGCTGGTCTTGAACTCCTGACCTCAAGTGATCCGCCTGCCTCAGCCTCCCAAAGTTCTGGGATTACAGGCATGAGCCACCATGCCTGGCCTACTTAATACTTTTTTGAATGCAGAAAGTATTCATAATAATTTTTTTCAAAAGGAGTGACTAGGTAGGGTGGTAATAGAAATGTGAATAACAGATTTTGTTTTTTTGTTTTTTTTTGAGACAGTGTCTTACTCTGTTGCCCAGGCTGGAGTGCAGTGGTATGATCTTGGTTCACTACAACCTCCACTTCCTGGATTCAAGTGATTCTCCTGCCTCAGCCTCCTGAGTAGCTGGGATTACAGGCACCTGCCAACACGCCTGGCTAATTTTTGTATTTTTTTTAGTAGAGACTGGGTTTTGCCATGTTGGCCAGGCTGGTCTCGAACTCCTGACCTCAGGTGATCCACCTGCCTTGGCCTCCCAAAGTGCTAGGATTACAGGTGTGAGCCACTGTGCCCTGTCAACAGATTTTTTTTTAAAATAAAATTTTAGGAGTGAAAAGGTGAGAGAACAAGTAAAAGCTCTAGGTATGGCATGTGCAGGTAGTGGTCCTGCACTGTTATAGGATAAACACATTTATAGGATGATGGGAAGATGCAACTTGGGAGAAAGTACTCCAATGTGGAGAAAAAAAAAGTAATTGACAGACTCCAACCTCTGGAGGGACCCAAGGGGAGGGGATTAAGAACTCAGGAGGAATAGTAGGCCCTGGGACAGAAAAATGACAGATACAGAGATGAGAATATAAAAGGTTGAAAATAAAGAAAAGATTTGAGGTGAGAGAAAGAATTTGGAGAAGCTGTCATTGATGAGTTTTATCCCAGCAGGGGCTGTTGGGGTTCAGTGAGGGTGGAGGTGTGCTGAAGGCTTGGGCAAAGAGGAGGAGGTTTGGAGCCACTTCTGGAAGGGATGTGGGAGGGGTCTGCAAGAAATGAAAGAGGTACCAAGTGGCAGGGAGTGGGCAGCAGAGGCTAGAGGTATGTATGTAGATACATCACCATGTTTGGGGTCTTTCTCCAGCTATGCTCAGCTGCCTAGAAATGGAAGTGGAGAAGGCAGATAGGGTATGGGTGTGGTCCTGGATGGAGAGTTTTCAAGGTGGGAGAAAGCAACCTGGGGTGATGACAATGTCTGAGCAGGACAGGGCAGGACTGTCTGTCTATTATTTACCTTCGAGAGGGGATCTCCCAAGGTAGATCTGCTCTTGAGCACCAAAGATTGAAAGGTGAGGAGGCCAGCAAGTTGTAGGTTGCAGTAAGATCTGAGCCACAGCCTGTGGCTCCCACAGCTTGTAACTGAGACCCTAGGTTTATTTTGCCCCAGGAATCCTCCAACAGTCCTGAAACACCTGTAATGTTAAATGGGCTGAGGAAAACTCTGTACACAGTTTTTATATTGATGGTGAGATACTCTGGTTTGCATTCAGCCTTCATAGCAGGAAGTAACCTGGGACACAGCTAGAATTTACCTACTTGACTTTAACTTGATTTTAACTGCCACAGAAGCTGCTGTGTAGTAATGATTGCAAACCACACGCCCCGTTTCCTGTGGAATTTTCAGCTAGAAAACTCCCCGCTGCTCTTGTGCATAGTTTCAGTCTTTATTTATTAGGAATTACACTGAGGGTGCCAGTTTTGGGAGCTCAGTAAATTTTACCATCATCCAGAAAGGAGGAAAAAGACTAACATTAACACATCAAAACATGTTAAAAATTACAATTCTCCAGATTTCACCACAAAGAGGATTCAGTTTCAAATCTACTGCCCCCAGGAGTGGTTTTGGTTGAGTAAGAACAGTCAAATTGGCAGAGTTGTTCTGACATCACAATAATGCAACAAGGTTGGAAATTAATTTTCCTGGGAGCATTTTAGAAAGGCATGCCAAAAGCCTCAAGAAAGTTGGGGGTTCTGAGTTCTAATTCTGAACTTTCTGTATAACTGGATCTCAGTAACTGGGAGCTTCTTGAGGCACACATTTATTCATCTTGTATCCCCAGAGCCTGGTATAAGGTCTGGCATACGTTGTATACTTCATGAATCCATAATATAGAATGAGTAAAATAATATAGAATGAATCACTATTGGAGTAGAAATTAGTTGGATGTATGATATTATATTTGCATTTGGTGGCATCCTTATGATATTATATTTGCATTTGGTAGCATCATTTCCTGGCCCTGCCTTATTATGGAAAGGAAAACTGCCGTGGTAGCGGTGAATAAAAAGCCTTCGTTCCAGAGGCAGATTGCTGGCAGTGCGTCCTTGCTGCATCGCCTACTAGTCAAATAGGCTCACCGAGCTATGGTGTCTTCATGTGTATAATGAACGTCTATGAAATGGGAACAATCTGCCTGTACCTACTTCATAAGTTATCACACGGGTGAAATGAGATAATATAGGCAAAGTCCCTGGCATACAGCACAATCACAAAAATGCAAGAAAATTGGGATTCTGTTAGCTGTTATTATTACCTTTTTTGCTAAGCCTCTCAAAGATTCACTTTTCATCCGATTCTTGCAGCCTGAGATTTTCTGATGTATACTGAACATGCAGGGTATCAATGCTCATAGAGAAGCTCTGAAGATCAGTTAATGTACAGAACCTAGCACAGTATCCAGGTCATAATACACCTTACTATATTACACAGTACCCAGGTCACAATACATGCTTACTGAAAAGGGGAATGTTGAAAGAAATTGGCTTTCAATTTCTGGCAATTAAAAAACATACAATTTCATTCTACTAAGCAAGTGATTTAAAGATTCTCACGTGTACAATATAATTTTTGGATCCTTAGATTTAATAATACACTGAAATTAGTGAAAGTGTCTAGAGGTTGGTGGTTCTCAAATTGCACCACATAAGAGCCTCCTGGTTAACTAAAATATTCTAGAGTTGGCCGGGCTCAGTGGCTCATGCCTGTAATCCCAGCACTTTGGGAGGCTGAGGCAGGTGGATCACGAGGTCAGGAGTTTGAGACCAGCCTGACCAACATGGTGAAACGCTGTTTCTACTAAAAATACAAAAATTAGCTGGGTGTGGTGGCGGGTGCCTGTAATCCCGGCTACTCGGGAGGCTGAGGCAGGAGAATTGCTTGAATCCGGAGGCAGAGGTTGTGGTGAGCCAAGATGGCGCCACTGCACTCCAGCCTGTGTGACAGAGCAAGACTCTGTCTAAAAAAAAAAAAAAAAAAAAAAAAAAAAAAATTTCCTGGGTCAGAATCAGGAGATCTGGGTAGAATGCAGGCATTGGCATTCTAAACCAATCCCCCAGATGGTTCTGATGTTATACTTTAAGGCAGCCGACAGGCCTCCTTTGAGAAACTCCCGGGGTTACTGAAAAATGTGACAGATGCTCATCTAAATGCAGGAATCTCCTTATTCTTTTACTATTAGTTTTCCTTCTTTTTCTCACATGGGTAAAAGAATAACAGGACTGAAATTATCTTCAATCATAGATGGGGTTGGGAGATTCTAGGCCAGGCAAGTTTTGGTGTTGTGCAAGCATGGACACGCTTAAAGGATTTGCTATAAAGATCTGGAGTTAATTTGGCTCATGCCTGTAATCCCAGCACATTGGCAGGCCAAGGCAGGCAGATCACTTGAGGTCAGGAGTTGGAGACCAGCCTGGGCAACAAGGTAAAACCCAGTCTCTACTTTAACTGGTGTGGTGGCGTGCACCTGTAATCCCAGCTACTCGTGAAGCTGAGGCAAGAGAATCACTTGAATCCAGGAGGTGGAGGTTGCAGTGAGCTGAGATTGTGCCACTGCACTCCAGACTGGGTGACAGAGCGAGGCTCCGACTAAAAAAAAAAAAAGAAAGAAAAATCTGGAGTTATTTGGATATCCATATGTCTGAAAAACATCCAGAAGGGCATTCTTTTGGATTGTTAAGCTAGGAGCATATCTGTTTCTCTAGTCTGACATTTCAGGAGGATTGTATTTTCTCTCTGGATGAAAGGAAGAAATATTCTGCAACACCATTATACATAATTCAAAATCCAAGAGAGCTTAATGTGAAACATAAGAATGTGACTTGCAGTCACACTCCAAGTCCAAAAAGAATGCATCTTGATCAGCATTAAAAGTATATCCCTGGAAAATAAATGGTAGGTAGGCCCATCAGTCTGCAGGAGTGATGTCCTGTGTATTTTGATAATGGATTTCTCGAAGGATTTAAGCTCCCCCAGTCTGGGCTCCACATTTAACCTCCAGGTGAGGTCATTGGTCTGTTCCATCATGACACGGTGTCTCACGGTATCGCTCTCCCCTCCTCACTAATCTGTTGTCATAAATGTCTTGAAACGGTCTTAAGATTCAATTATTAATCAGAACCAATTTAACAGGCTGCTGATGCCAGGAATGAAGTTTTTTCAATTTGCAAACCTGGGATAAGCTGATCAAGGAGAATGGTACAATTTCACAGGAAATACATTAAGCTTCCCACGCCAGACTAAAGAGCTTACTGAGGTTCACAAAAGTGGAGAGAAAGGTGTGTGTGGGTGGATACGTTAATAGTCAATGGAGAGTAATTATGAGAAATTATACGCCATTGCAGGCCTCACTTTATATATAGTTTTTTTTTTGACCTGGGAGGAAGGGCCAAGGTGCTGTACTCTCTCTTTAAAAAATATCATTTAAAATGTAGCCCTGCACATTTTACTTAGACAAATGGTGCTACAGAAGTGATATTTTCTTCATTTTGCTTTATTCCCTTTTTTTCATACTGAAGCTATGAGAAATTAGAAGCTTATTAATTGTCATTTGAGGCGCTAGACTTCAGACCGGAAGGTGATAAATGACCTAAATCATTTGTAATATGCTGGAAGTATGGACAATCTGTGTTGAGTATAAGAAGATACATTGTTGAAGAGAGTCTCTCATAATTAATGAATAGATCTCACATTGCCCTGTGCATATAGGAAGTTACCAGCTAGAGTATGCCATCCTGAAATACATTTCTTCAGTATAAGGATAATTTTGAGCTGATTATTTTGAGAAACTGCAGACACAGGAGAAGCTCTGAAGACAGGGTAGGAGTTCCCTTTTGTAAGGGAAATTCACATCCAGAAAGGAAATCTCCATTCATGAGGGTGAACTTCTGTATTGAGTAAAGAAGGATGACTCTGAGTCAGACTTATCAATGAAGAAGGCACTCAAATATGGATAACAAACCTTCCACTTGTTTACCATGCTTTTCCTGGTCACCTCCCTCTAGCTGGCCCTTGCAATACCCTCCTTTCTTTGTTTCAGCTGAAGATGGTATTTAAGCCTGAACTTAAAGCCACCTCTTTGAAATTTGCTCATGTCTCTGGGTATCTCCTATGTATATGTGAAGTTATGCTCTTAAACTTCTGTTTGTTTTTATCTTGTTAACCTGTCTTTTATTACAGGGGTTCATCCTAGCTAAGAACTCAAAAGGGTAAAAGGAGAATTGTTTTTCCTCCCCTGTGATGCTTGTTTAAATGCAAGCACCTCTTTGCTTTTTACTTTTAAGTTTCTTCCTTTTTTTCTCTGGTGGGTAAACAGATAATAAGATTGAAATTACCTACAGTCAGAGATTGGGAACTGTTTTCCCCCTACAGGATTAGAATTTCACGTCTAACATTGTATAGAGGCAAAGATGATTATCTCCAAGTCAAGATGGAACTAGGCTGCAGATAGGACCAGCTACATAATTTGCAGATCCAGTGTTAAATGAAGATTGTTCAAAAAGCAGGAAAAAGTGCCACTAAAGGTACTAAAATACAAACATTTTCCCTTTTTCCTGTGGTCCCTCTCATCTTGTTGTGGGATTTTGAAAATATACTTTTAAATGTCATTCTAAGTAAATAAAAATAAATCAAATTAGCACTAATTTACCATTCATTTTTATTTCATGCAATGCCAGTTTAAATGCAAATATCAGAGCATTTAACTCATCTGTACAATCACTGAAGTCACGCAGTCTGCATTTTTGTCCCTGGAAGGTGCTGTGTGCTGGCCAGAAAAGGCAAACACAGACATATTCCAGAAGGTTGGAAGGAGGGAGAGAAAGATCCCCCAGGCACAGAGTAGGCTCAAGTGAACTGGCTGAAAGCACTCCCTCTGGCATGGGGGTACTTAGGATCCTCACAGCCTGTCACTCAGGACTGATGGCTTTTCAGATTCTCTCTCCCACCAGCTGCTGGCCCAACTCATTGTCCCCTGACTTGAGGAACCTCCCCTTCTCACTGGTGGTATTCCCAACCCAGGGCAGACAAATGACCCCAAGGGTATTGTAACATCTCTACTAGGTAACTGGATCGAGGTGGGCAATAGGCTTGCTCCTCGTTGAGCTCTGGACTCTGTCCACTGTCCACCAGACACACTGCAGCACTGCCAGTCCTGGGCAGGGACAGACACTGCTATGCCCTGCCCCGAGATGCTTCAGGATGGGTACGTTCAACTATGATCCTCCCCTCTGTGCCCAAACTCCTGCCTCGAGCAGACGGTGGCAGTGGTTACTGGGCAGGCACAGGGAAAGCAGGCTGGTCAGGGCTCAGGGTTTCAGGGTTCAAGAGAGTGGGCTGAGAACCCATCTGCCGGAAGGTGGGGGTGGGACTGGGAAGAGGGTGGAGGGAGGAGGAGGCAGCAGGAAGCTGGCCCCATGAACAGTCTCCATGCCCCCATGCCCCATGCTCCAGTAGCTCACTGTCCCATCAGAGTTCACTTACAAAACACACATTCAAAGATACGACTATTAACAATGTCAGGACTGGGGCTGCAGAGCATTAAACCAAAAGCATGGGAGCCCTTGTGAGCTTGGGTCCCTGGGGGACTGCACTGGTCATGTGGCCCTTGTGTAGGAGCAAAGAACATGGAGCTGGCCCTGGGGGCAGGAGCAAAGGACAGGTAAGTGAGATAAAAGTCAGAGCTTCCTGCCAGCATGGCCAGCCTGGCCTATTCCCAACTCCCAAACAGGATTCTTCCTAACCAGGACAGCTCTGTGAAGACTGGCTTTGCTCTCTGGACAAAAGCCTTCTCTTCTCTTTACTACTGCCCTACTTTCAGCATGGCCCTCCTCCTCCACCTCCCTTTCCTGCCTAGTGTCCTGATCCCCACTGCTGGGGGCAGCAGGCTGCACATTTCTGGACACCGAGTAAGTTTAAAATTCAAATCATTTGTGGCTTCTCTTTGGATTTTCCTTTGCTGCTCTGCCCTTTCTTGTTTCCCTTCTCTCTCTGTGTCTGAGAGAGGGGAGATCTGCCTTTTAATTATGTCTTACAGTTAATTAAGGTGGCATTCCCTGACTGGTAGGATGCACATGGCTTCAGCAGTTAATGCTGGTGAGGCTCTTTGAGCTCTTCGGGGTGTGTGTGAGGGTTAGGGGGTATCTGCTTTCCAGGATGTGGGCAGCCTAAGAAAAATGAGAGGGAGAGGGAAAAAAGTTGGTGGAAGTAACAGAAGCATGGAAAAGGTGGGAAAAGGAATGTGGGTAAATGGATAAGGAAAGGAGACAGAAGGGAGGAGGAAGGAATGATGGAAGGACCCAGCTTTTCCCCTGCTCTGCCCACGTGGTTTGAAAATAGAGGCTTGAGCCTGAGAAAGCTACGGCCCAAGCAGATGGTATCTTTGCAGTGTTGGTGCCTGGGCAATGTGGATCTTAGGTCACGGGTGACAAGGAGCTTCAGCGCCAAGTCTCTTACTTTGCTCTTGTCAAATTCTTGAAAATGTGACTCTGTATCTTTAGTTCTCTTGGGGTACATCCAAAGAAATCAGTACCCCATGAAGGATTAGATAGGGGAGATAAGTGATACAGAAGAAGAAGAATCTCTTCTGGAGCTCCCAGTAGGCCCAGACCTGTGTTGAGGAGAGTTGGGACTTTATATTCACAACAATCTTCACAAATATGAACTTAATTTTTCCAGGGTGACCAATGCGTTGGCTGTATAAGCCAAGTATACTCATAACCTCAGATTTTGAAAGCCATTTTTTTCCCTAGCAGTTTGATAATCAGCTATCCTCTTGAGTCCTATTGGGAAAGCATCACTAAATCTCCAACTCTCCAAGAAGGAAGGGGCAACTTGCTCTCTGATGGACTCCCAGCCTAGAGATACCTCATGGCTTCTTGGTTGAGCCCAGCCAACCAGCCCAGAGACTCAGACTCCCAAGATGTATCCCCATGCTCAGAAAACACCCAGCCACAGGCTTCCTGTTCTTTCTTTTCTCTCAGTAATTCATATTTCTTTCCAGAGAAATATTTCTTTTTTGAGTTATGATGCAGATACTACTGAGATGTTCCTTACAAGGGGAGCAAAAACTAATGGGTCAAAGTAAACATTACAATCCCATCTGAAGACTTGGAACACTATGATATACTTGCTGAGATCTCTTTCATGACTGGCAAGACATGAGAACAATATTTATCTCTAAGAGAAGGTAAAATTACTAGCAAAGGTGGTGCTATTCCTTCTAGAGCAGGATCTGTCAAAGTGGTGGCCTGTGGGTCTCCCACATCAGAAGTACCTGGGATGATGGTCAAAAAGCAGATTTATGCACACCACTGCAGAACTTCTAAATCTCTGTGGGTGAGGGGTCAGAACCTACATTTTAAATACTGAGAGTTTTACTCTTCTATCTATAGTCATTTGAGAATCAGTGTTTGGAGCAGTGGCTCTCAAACCTTGGGGTGGGGGGGGTCTCAGAATCACCCAGAGGGCTTATGGAATACAGATTCCTGGGGCTCACCTCCACAGTTTCTGATTTAGCAGGTCTGGGGTTTGAAAACTTGCGTTTCTAATAAGTTTCTGGGCAATGCTGCTGGTCTGGAGACTATATTTTGAGAACCACTAGTTTGGAACAATTAAAACAATTTAGTTTCATGTCAGTCAGGTGTAACCTACTTCCTGTCCTGGGGAAGCCCTCTGCATCAGGGTGTTGGAGGTAGTGGTGGTGCTGGGCTTGTTTTCTGTCTGTCTAGGAGGTGGATGTCTGGGGAAGCAGTTGTTGGGGCTCAGAAAACAACACCCAAAAATGAAGCCCTCAGAAGCAAAAGATCTTCTCTGACCTTCTCTTGCTCTCCTGTCTCCCAGTCCCATTCTCCCCTAAGGCTAGCCATAGAAATGATAACGGCAAAAACCACAATTACATTTATTTTTTTTGTGTGATGGAATTTCACTCTTGTTGCCCAGGCTGGAGTGCAATGGTGCGATCTTGGTTCACCGCAACCTCTGCCTCCCAGGTTCAAGTGATTCTCCTGCCTCAGCCTCCCGAGTAGCTGGGATTACAGGCATGTGCCACCACACCTGGCTAATTTTGTATTTTTAGTAGAGACGGGGCTTCTCCATGTTGGTCAGGCCGGTCACGAACTCCCAACCTCAAGTGATCCGCCCACCTTGGCCTCCCAAAGTGCTGGGATTACAGGCTTGAGCCACCGCACCCGGCCTAAAAAACCACAATTACTTTTGCACGAACCTAATAGAATTCCTCTTCCCCAAGGCTGGTCACAGAAACCAGAACCCTCTTTTTCCAAAGCCAGCCATAACATCTAAACATATTACTCTAACTTTCCCTCTGCTCTATCTGTATAAAAACTGGCCATAAAGGAATTTTCTGATCCACCTTGTTTGACTATGGGCCATAAGTCCCCCATTCCAGGGAGAGTCCTGCCCCACACCCAGAAGGAAGGAATGCTGGCTCAGAGAAGCCAAGAAGAATCTAGACAGAGAGGCCTTGCTGGGTTTCCCCCCTCAGTCTATTAGCAGTAGATCCTAACCTTTTTGTCCAATCACATTTCTATGTGGCTGTCCCTACTTTGTTGAACCTCTGCATAAAAATCGGCAATTTCCCCTGAATCTTTGGATCTTCATTCTGAAGGCTCCCAGGTATACACGTTAAATAAATTTATATGCCTTTTATTAATCAATCTGCCGCATGTCACTGACTTTTCAGTGAACCTTAAGTGGGCCAAGGGCCTTGGCCCCCACACAGTGCAGGGCCACCCAGCCCCCAGGAGCCAGGCTGGTCTGTGCAGGGCCCTGAGGGAGCAAATTAATGTGTGCCTCTGTCAGATGGCTAGGCTCTGTTGGCTGGTTCTTCAGACTCTCGGGAGCTCAGTTAGTTTTGGGGTTTCCTCTATGGGAAGACATGAAGGCCTGGCCAAATCTAGAGCTTCTAGTAGTTCTCAGAACTAAGCTGGAGTAACTAGAAGCAGAAAAGAAGGCAGAGTTGGCTGGGCACAGTGGCTCACACCTGTAATCTCAGAACTTCGGGAGGCCGAAGTGGGTGGATGGCTTGAGCCCAGGAGTTCAAGACCAGCCTCGGCAACACAGTGAAACCCCAACTCTACTAAAAATACAAAAATTAGCCGGGTGTGGTAGCACATGCCTGTAGTCCCAGCTACTTGGGTGGGAGGCTGAGGTGGGAGGATTGCTTGAATCCAGAGGTGGAAGTTGCAGTGAGTTGAGATCACGCCACTGCACTCCAGCCTGGCAATCTGACAAACCGGGTGACAGAGTGAGATTTTGTCTACAACTACAACAACAACAACAACAACAAAAAGAAAAACAAAAAAAGGCAGAGTTCTCATCATCACCATGGCTAACTAGGAAGCCAGCTTGGCATATTCGCATGCTGACATGCCACCAGGCCTCCAGGCTGATATTTTAGGATCTCAGGCCATAGATGTGCCCCTTCTTCTGAAATATTTAGAAAGTATTTCAGGCTGAGGCTTGCACAGACAGTGGGGTGCTTTGCTGTGGCTCAGGGGCAGCCCATAGGACTCCTTTCCTCCTTCCTTCCCCTTCTCCCTTTCCCTTCCTCTCCCTCCCTCCCTTTCCTCAGACACCTGCAGTTTCCAATTTGGTCACTAGAGGGCTCAGCAGGACAATGATTATCCTAGGAAGGGGCAAAGAAGGACTTGCAAGAAGCCTGAAACCCACCCCCAACTCCAAGCTGGCTGTTTTTTGGGGGCTCTCCAGCAAAGGGAGAACTAAGGCAAAGAGCTCGTGACTCTTGCCTGCCTGCCCATTATCATCAGCGGGAAGACCAACTAGTCTTGTGTGGCTGCCCAAGAATGCCATTTTCCTCTTCAAACAAACAGTGCTACCGTTGTCACAGGAGAAGGAATGGTAACACCAGGGCAGTGATAGTTGCCAAGAAGGGCCTATAGTCCCCTTCCATTATCTCCAACAACTGCTTCCCTCAAATGACATGGTGGATTGTCATCTTTCAATCTCATGTGAAGTGCCATGCAGAGGCGGCATCAAGAGTCCTCTTGTACAACCCTTCCAGCCATATGAGCTGCCTCTCATTCCCTTCTCTGCCAAAATTCTGGAGCTGAAATTCTATCCTGGTAATACTTTCTGAGGCCATAGCTCTTTGTGGTGCTATTTGTCCAGCGCATTAGAACATAAGAAGTACACAAGAAATGATCCACCTCCGTGATTTTCCCTATTCTACCATATCCTGTCCTGCTCCTCCCACCAGATTTCAAATCAGTGTCAGATTCAGGGAAGGCTTCTGCAGACTAGATACGTTATTTTGGAAAAAGTTGTGTGTTCGGCTAAACTTGATATATGAAAACCCAAATGGACCAAAATGTTAAATCAAGTGATGATTTTTTGCTCTCTAAAAAAGATTCATCATAGCCGGTCACAGTGGCTCACGCCTGTAATCCCAGCACTTTGGGAGGCCAAGGCAGGTGGAACACTTGAGGTCAGGAGTTCGATACCAGCCTGGCCAACATGGCGAAATCTCATCTCTATTAAAAATACAAAACATTAGCTGGGCGTGGTTGCACGTAGCTGTAGTCCCAGTTACTCAGGAGGCTGAGGCAGGAGAATCACTCAAACCTGGGAGTCGGAGGTTGCAGTGAGCTGAGATCGTGCCACTGCACTTCAGCCTGGGCAACAGAGCAAGACTCCGTCTCCAAGAAAAAAAATTCACCATAAAAATGCCATTTACTTACCATGGAAAGAGAAAGCTCTGTTAAAAAAACGACATTGCATATTTGGTTAATAACTATAATTCCATAATTTTATGTAAAGGAAGGATGTATCTCAAAACTCTGCTGAAAGCTGGCATATATGGGTTTCTATTCTTGCCTTATTGGCTTTTGAATTATTCTCTGACTGCCTCAGAGACTTCCCTGGCCTTGTTAACTTGGTCAGCAATACACTGAAAAGGAGAGAATGTAACCTTGTTCACCTGTTGGGTCTGCTGAAGTTCCAGAGCCCTGATCAGTGATATCTCAGGAAGAAGAGAAGTACATACCAGCTGGATAACCCCAAACTACTGAAATTGGCAGATTTGAGATGACCAAACCAGAGCTTGCCACATCTCTGAGTTTGATAGGTCCGTGTAAAGGGCACAGGCTGTGTGCTCCTCATCTGCACTTTGTTCTTCCTGCCCTTCTTCTTCAGTTAATTACAGAAATTCACAAGGCCCTTGCTCCTGGAGGCTGTCCCCATTTGCAAAGCCTGACTATAACTTTTTTCATAATCCTACAGTGGAAAATGAATATTGCTGAGAGGAAACTGCATGAAAAACAGCCCGAGGTTACTCAGCAAACTTAGCATCATGTACTTTTGAAATCAGCTGCTTTCAAACTCATTTTGCAGATGAGGAGCCCAAGAGAGGCATAGCAACTTTCTCAAGCTCATCCAGATATTTCATAGCAGAGCCAGGACAGGGACCTGGGGTCCTTTTCGGGATGTAGGCTCCTTCACTTTTAAAAGGCTCTCCTGGTAGTGTGCAGGAGATTCTCTTCCAGAGAGAAATGAACTGGGACATAACACAAAAAGATGCTTTGATGGGAAGAGGAGGATAAAGTTTTAATCCAGGCTCTGCCACCATCTTGGGCAAGTTACTTTCTCTCTTGAAACCTTGGCCATTTTCTATGAATTAAGGGATCTGGAGTGAAGGCTCTATCTCTAAGGACTCCTCAGCTCTAGAATTCTGTTTCTAAACGATAGGTTGGGTCTCTGCAGGGGTGTGGGCAGTGCTCAGTCATATCTCATGAGAGCTCCTCTAATTTTACATTCTTGTCATCTCTTCCAACTAACTTGGGAAGTTTCCTGCAAACTCACATTCAACACACAACAGAAACTTCAGTGAAATTGAGAACAAGAGGCAGTTCCAACCCTGCAATCACAGTCAGGATCATATTTTAAATGTTCCAGGTACGCTGTTAGGGACAAATACCTCCTTCCCAATTTATTCTGTAAATCGAGTTTATCACATATTGAAATCACTCAGTTTGGTGATATAGGTAATGGAAAATCAAGGAACACCAGAAGGAATTGTGTGTGTGCACATGTGTGTGTATGTGTGAACAGTACAATGAAGGGCCACTAGAGTCCATATCTGGCTTGAAACCCATTATTCTTTTTCCTTCATAGTCACAGTTTTGTTCCACATATATATGTGTTTCCATTGCATACGTATGTGTACACAGGAACATAATACATGAGAAGATGGCCTTTTTTCTCCATGGCTCATTTTAGCCCTGTTACTTGGCACAATGGTGTTTACTTTCACTTAGCATTCACTCTATGGAGACGCCCACAGCCGTAATCCACCAAAGGGTGGTGGCCCCAGAGAACACTGCATAGCAAAGGACAAGGTTTGTACAGAGATGCCCACATGCGTGGTTGACACTCTGTAGTAGTATGTTGCAGTGAGAGTGTGGACACATGCCTAGAATCCTAAAAGCTGATCATCCAAGTGCTCATTGTCAGAGAACAATAACCAAACACATCCCCCAGGACTCCCCAGCTCCTTCCCAGGGAGGTGCCAGGCTGACAGCTGCAAGTGCCAGGGATTGTGGGAGAGAGAAGTAAAAATATAAAATCAGGAACAAAGACAGAAGATTTATGGCTTGAAAGCGGCAGTCTCATGCGGCCCAAGTGCTAAGCGCTGAAAGCGGGAATCAGAAAACAGCGGAGAAAACATGCGGGAACAGAAGGCAGAAGCGCACAAAACAGAGCTGAACCCACAAAGCCATGCTCACACTTACATGGTGTGGTCTCACACTACCTTAGTTTGCCTTAAGCATTTCCATCATCTGAGAGTGTGGGAGGAAAAAACAGAACGGTTAAAGGTAAAATAAGTTAAGAGCTCACACTTCGTTTTTTAAAGATTAAAACTAACAACGTCATTCCTGGCTATTCCATTGACGGTGTGCAGAGACATACTTGGTGATTCACAGTGAGGAAAATCACAGTTCTGAGAGCCAGACTGCCTGGTTCATACTTTAGTGCTGCTACTTGCTGGCTGTGGGACCTGGGCAAGTGTCTTATCTTCCCGTGCTGTGGTTTCCTAACGTAAAATGGGCCAATAGTAGCACTTACCTCATCATGTTTTGGTGAGGATGGAATGAATGACCACATGGGAAATACTTAGAGGCCGGGCGCGGTGGCTTACCCCTGTAATCCCAACACTTTGGGAGGCTAAGGCAGGCGGATCACTTGAGGTCAGGAGTTCGAGATCAGCCTGACCAACATGGCAAAACCCCATTTCTACTAAAAATACAAAATTTAGCTGGGTGTAGTGGTGGGCGCCTGTAATCCCTGCTACATGGGAGTCTGAGGCAGGGAGAATTGCTTGAACCTGGAAAGCAAAGGTTGCAATGAGCTGAGATTGTGCCACTGCACTCCAGCCTGGGTGACAGCAAAATTGCGTCTCAAAAAAGAAAGAAGAGAAATACTTAGAATATCTCTATTATTCTACAAGCCCAAGGAAAGAATATTCCTAGTCAATACCAAGCATTATCTAAGAGTTAGACATCATTGTTGTTTTTATTACTTTTATCTTTGGTTTCCTCAGGCAATACCACCCAAAGGAGAGGAAAAAGAAGTGAAAGTCAAGGACTTAGAGAGAATTTTAGATGCTCAATAAGAAAAATAATCAAGGGAAAAAGACAAAAGTTAAAAACACATGGATTGAGCAATAGTTCCAAGTGTCGTTAAAATTCTTTGAGGATATCATTTCACATTCTGGATTATCCTAAAGCAATTCAGAATAACTTTAAAGGAAAGATAAGTAAAAATCAATTGTACACACACAGATCAATTAGAACTCTAAAGCCTGGTTCACGCTGGACGCTTCAAGGCTATGTACACATCCTCAGGTATTGCCCTGCCATGCTGTTGTCTTACATTTTCTTAATTGCCTCCATCTGGTGCCTCACAGAGAACTGCTGAAAGGTGCCAGTGCATGGATGGGGATTTGGGTGGTGGTGTAAATACCAACTGGTTGATCAAGTCATGCAGGCGGGTGAACTTCTCTCCCCCATTCTTTCCCAGAACCATTTCATTAGCTTTGCCCTCACTTGGCAGGATATTGTGGTCAAACAGGGAAGAATGGGACACTTAGTCTAAAAGGTACCTGCAAGCAAAATGCCCTGTGGATGACCTGGGCTTGAGTCTGCCTTTGCTGACCATGCTCTGAGTCCCTGGTTGGTCAGCACCAGGGCCCAGTTAGTTCCTCACTTTTCCTCAATTTGTATCCCACTCTTTCCACCTCCCAGTGGTGCATTTGCTCATGTAGATGGGCCTATTGAGACAGATCGTATTTAAAAACATGTAGCATTCCATGAAACTCAGATTAATGGCTTGTCCTCTCCTTCTGGATACCCACTTCCTTCCCCTCCGATACCTCCTATCTGATTGATAGCTTCCCATTTCCTGCTTCCCATCTGGCCCTCTTCTTACTTCTCTCTTTTGGTCACTTGTATTCATCACTGGCCCGAGATAGTTTTCAGAAGAGAAGGTCCAGGCCTCTCCTCTAAGTTTCTTTCTGCTCCTTCTCACTTATTCAAAGGCTTGAAAGGCTGTGTTGGCTCTCTTCAGGATATGAGTATTTGGATGAAGTGACTCAATTGATTATATGAAGTTGGGTGTCAGAAACACCATTTCAAATGAGAAATGAAAAGCGACCTTGGAAGTTTTTAGCTGATGGAATACAGAGAGGAAGAATGTTGAGGAACACATCAGAGTCCACTGGGGAGCCTTGCCTAACTTTCCAGAAAGGGTGAGTCACAGGCTGCCTTGGCTCCCTGAAACACAGAGGGCAGCAATGTGCTCAGCTTCCATCGAGGTGCATTCTTCCACCACGGAGGTGGAAGTGTGCGTGTTTATCTGTGGTCCCACACTGTCGTGCTCTGAGAAGACCTCTGCTTTGAGCAGGGTTTTAACCTAGATCATTTAAAAAATATGTAAATGCACTCCAGAGTTGACTTCCCCAGCTCAGTAGCTGCCAGCTGGGCTGCAAGCTCCCAGAGTCTGGGCCTGGGTTTTAATTTCTTGGGCAGCCTCTCACTATGTCAAGTACAGCATGCCCCATGCTGCAGGAAGGGGTTAGGGCTGCCAGGAATGGCAGCTTCATTTGTCTGGCAGGGAGGTTGGCTTTTTAAAGACATGGTCTTAGATCTTTCCAATCAGAGGTACTGTTTCAAGGACACAGATTATAGTGCTCATGCTCTGGAACACAGAGAGACACCTTGATCTGTTCAACATCTTTTTGAAGGGATGCTATTTATGTCATCAGAATGTTGCTCAGGCAAAAGTGCAAACAGGCAAAAGAGCAGAAGATACTTAGAGAAGCAAAGACATTTTCAACCAGAAAAAGTAGGTATGTTGAATTGGTGTTTGCAGAAATTGAGACATTTAAACGGAATTATTAAGCAATTAATCAAATTATAACTAGGCTAGGAAATACAAGATGATTTCAAAGGAAATCATTTCAAATAAGTCATTATCTTGCTTTGGAATCATTATCTGGCATTATCAACTTGCATTTGGTTCCACAACAGATGAAGAAAGTCATTATTTTGACAGAAGAGATAGAGGCAGTTACGCTTTTTGTGTCGAGGAGACAAGCAATGCCACATCTCCTGGACTGTCAGTGAGCTCATCAGCCTGCAGGACCCCATCTGGAGGGCTGGAGTTCTCAATGCAGTGAAGACAGCCATGACATTATCATCCCATACACTGTGAGTTTTAGTCAAGTGTTCAATGGCAGTCACTTCTAAGGTCTGCTCTGGGCTCCAGGGCCCAGGCCCCTCCCCAGGCAGGCCATGTAGATTCCTAGGTGTAAGCTGTCAGGCTAGGTTTTGGTGGGTAGCCCATGTAGGAAAAAGCCTCCCCGCGCCCCTGACCCCCGCAAAAGGTTCTACCACTAGAGGAGGAGCTGATGTCTGAGTAACCTTGAGAGTATTTTGCTGTGCTATGCTTAACTCATCAAAATGACTGATTTTTTTTTTTTTTAAAGGATTGTGTGTGTGTGTGAGGAGGTTGATCAGAACAGACATGCTGGTTATGTTGGGAACAGTTTAGAAACTGATTTTAATCCTCTATAAAAGTGCTGTCTAGGACAGATGAAATATTCATGGTGGGGGAAGGTAGGGAGCATAGAGAGAGAGGAGGAGAGGAGGGGGAGGATGAGTTCAAGAAACGGCAGGACAGGAAGTGGCTCCCACTGGATCTGCACCATGATAAATGAAGCCTCATCCGGCCTCTTTTATCTCTCCTTTTGCTTTCTCTGGTGTCAGGAGTGGAGAAACTATTTGCCCTGAGATCTCCTGAAACAATAGAGGGGCAATGAGGACCACATCAATAAAGCATCATTCTTTTGAGGGAGTATAACATGCCCTACTCTCTTTTTGAATTAGTAAGGGGAACATAAAACTCAAATAAATGGGTGCAAAAGTTATTTTAAAGATCCGTCCAGTTTTATATCATAGCTAGTAAAAAGAGGCAGTTGAGAGGAGAGAAGAGAGGTAGAGAGATAGCCAACAGGTAGTGAGATTCACAGACGGAGCAAAGAAGGATTAAAAATGAAAGCTCTGCACACAGAAAGTCATACATGGGAAAGCAGACATGTAATGGCTTAGGGACAGCCACACACAGGTACCCCAAAAGACACACACACACATACACACACACACCACATAATGCATCGTAATACATATTGGCTTGAATCAGTATCATTGTTTGATCATCATTCAATTTTCAACAGACACAAACGAGGATGCAATGTCCTTATCCATGCCCCTAGGATGGAGAAAATAAGTCGAGGTGAAGATGGGCTTTATGCAGAACGTGGACTGCAGGCCACTGAGGAAGGTTCTGTCTTAGCTACATAGTCATGTCTCATGAAAAACCTCTTCTGGGTCTCCCTGACCCCTGAAAATGATCCCTGGGATCATAGGGGTGATATTCCAATTAAGGCAATGGGACGTACTTTTTGTGCATTTTTCTATAAGATGGGAGAGGATTTCTTAGAGAAAAGGAAGATCAATGCCCCTGCCGAAAGGCAGCCGAGGCTTGCTGGCACCATGCATGTGTGGGTGAAGCATACTTTCCTCTGTGCTATGAGCCAACGGACACACCTTTTACCATCATTGCTCCTACTGGAGAACTTTGTTCACAGGACTCACCAAATATCAAAATCACTCATCATGGTGGCTCAACTAATGAGCTGAGATTTCATTTCATAAGCTTACTTATTATACTCGAAACACTAAAAAAAGACAACCTTTATGTTTCTATTTGATTTATTCAAACTTGAATGAACTGTGGTCTCATTCATTTAGAATGTTAGAAAAACCATGAAAATGTTCTTCTGAGTATTTCTTTTTATTTGGGTGATTTTCACTAAACCCTGGGAATTTGGGTTCTATAGTTTAATTTCCCACTTCCTAGGTAGTAGTAGATAATAGGTGGAATGCTGAGTATTGACTGATTTTCCTTCAAATGCATCACCTTCTGGATATTTGGTGTTCAGTGGGGGGAGGGTAGCAATAAAAAGGACAGAAATGAAAACCTGGGAGTGGTAGCTCCTGCCCGTAATCCCAGTACTTCAGGAGGCTGAGGTAGGAGGATCACTTGAGCTCAGGAGTTCAAGACCAGCCTAGGCAACAAGGCCCTGGTCTCTACAAAAAAAAAAAAAAAAAAGGAAAAGAAAATTAGCATGGTGGCATGTGCCAGTAGTCCCAGCTACTCTGGAGGCTGAGGCTGAGGCTTGAACCTGAGGGTGTAATAGTTGCGATTGTGCCACTGCACTCCAGCCTTGGTGACAGAGTGAGACCTTGTCTCAAAAGGAGAAAAAAAAAAAAAAAGGAAACCCACAAGAAAAGACAGAAAAAAGAAATGAGAATCCTCAAGAAAATGATTTTTAATTGAGAAGTCTTTCAGAGAAGGAATACAAGATAGTATTGTAATTTAGTGTTAGAGTCAAAGAAGTTTAGGGCTGGATGTGAACTTGGTAATTTTTCCAGTCCAAATGTTACAGATTTGTTTCCTAATCTATAAAATGAAGCCAACTGACTGGATAATAATGATAATATTAACATCATTAATAATTATACTTAATTATTATAATTGTCAATTAATCTTAATACGTATAATTTTAATGATCAATTAATAATATTATTAATTATCCTGTCAACTTGCTTCATTTTGAGATTAGGAAACGAAAACTCAGAGGACAAGTGAGAGCCCGTTAGGGACAGAGTTAGTGGTAGACCTCCTGACTCATGATCCAGGACCACCCCACCATACTGCTTCCCATTTTCAATAGAAGAACAAAGTTTTCTAAGCAATACACCCATCAGGTAATATGAGTAATATAGCCAACCTACCCTCTGAGTACAGAGAGACTTAATATCTTCACAAGCAAGTGTTACAGGTGTGAGCCTCTGTGGACAGCCAGAAATGTTAATTTAATTTTTTTTCTTTCTTTTTTTTCTTTTTTTAAGGCAGAGTCTTGCTCTGTTGCCCAGGCTGGAGTGCAGTGGCATGATCTTGGCTCACTGGAACCTCCACTTCCTGGATTCAAATGATTCTTGTGCCTCAGCCTCCCGAGTAGCTGGGATTACAGGTGTTTGCCACCTTGCCTGGTTAATTTTTTGTATTTCTAGTAGAGAGGGGGGTTTTGCCATGTTGGCCAGGCTGGTCTCGAACTCCTGACCTCAAGTGATCTGCCTGCCTCGGCCTCCCAATATGCTGAGATTACAGGCATGAGCCACCACGCTTGGCCCCCAAATTATTAATTTTGTAATATAAAAGAAATTCAGGTTTCCAGTCTGCCATATAGGTGGAAACCCTCAGGATCTCAGGAATGGAGTTCCATTGGCTGAAACGCACTTTATACACCTCAGCTGGCCTTGAAGGTTAGTTAAGCTCCCTGTTTTACAATCTCACCAATTTAACACTGCTATCCTGTCCTCCCTCTGGGGTGACAGGTGGCTAAAACCACATTTAGATTTTCCTCTGAGGGGAAATTTCTCTCTCCTTGACGGTCTCACTGTTCTGTGTCTCACAGCCTACTAGGAACCTGCAGGGAGCTCCCCTTGGGAGTGTCTCTTCTCTGCCTACCTGCTTTCATCTACTCTGGGGTCAGAATATTCTCTTTCTTTAAGAATTCATTCCCTGGTGGAAATGTAAGCATGCTAGAATTTATTCTGGGCTCTTACAGCATTGTTTCAGTTTTTGCTTTAGACATTATTAAAAGTGATTTTTAAAAACATGAAATGAGTTCTGGTATTTACTACATTATTTTGGTTAAAAAGATGAAGCAGTGTTTTTCTGTACTTGCACATTCCAACACAGCAGTCCCTAGACACATGTGGTTATTTAAATTAATTAAAATAAAACACAAAAATTCAGTTCCTCAATTTCACTAGACACATTTCAAGCACTCAAAAGCCACATGTGTCTATGGTATGAAATTGGACAGAGCAGATATAGAACATTTCCATCACTGTTTTGCAAGACAGTGCTGCTTTATAACACCTACTATGCTTTAGTCAAATTTGAAAGCAAGCTGTGTACTTTGTTCTACAAGTCAGATTCTGGAAAAGATACAATGAAACATAAATATGTCAGCTACAGTCAAAACTCATCTATAAAATAATTAATAAACAATACAGTTGGAATTCTGGGTGTCTTTATATTCAAGTCAGCCACACACAGCCTTATCACTTAATTTAGATTCTAATGAAATCAGACTTCATTTAAATGGAGATAGAGCTGACTTTCACTACAGTGGTAGCTCTTCTCAATGGAGGTGTATATGTAGGGTTAGGAGCAGAGATGGAAGTACACAGCAAAATGTATCAGAAACACCTGAGAACTTGCACAGAACTAGCCATTTCCTCCTTCCACAGATAGATTAGAATTAGTTAGAGAGGGCAGGTGTGGCACAAAGGACTTCTGTCTTTTGAAAAAGTTCCTCAAATGGTTCTCATATATCTTTACCAGCCGTATCCCTCCAGTTGAGAACCAAAAGGATGGCTAATTGCAGGATGGCAAGGGTCATTGAGGTAATTTATACCCCTAAGTCCTTATGTAGGTTAAGCTCTGATTACTGGAGCTGGTTTCATGAGCAATTCCATACTAAGTAGAGTAGGTAAGACTTCTGGTTAACAAGGTTATAATTGTTTCTTAATATAACATGTTTATATAGTTTCTGAAGGTTATATTGAAGGCATGCTAGCATTAAACATTTATTCGTTCAAGAATCACTTATTGAACGTCTAATAATGTCTATCAAACACCGTGATAAGTATTGTGGAATATGGTAAAATAAGTAAGCAATGGCACTGGAATGTGGCAGCTAAATTCCTGTGTGGGCTTTGAGTTAGACTGAGTTTAAAGTTGGCACTTTCTATAGGGTGCAGTGTGTACTGCTCAGGTGATGGGTGCACCAAAATCTCACAAATCACCACTAAAGAACTTACTCATGTAACCAAACACCACCTGTTCCCCAATAACCTATGGAAATAAAAATAAAAAAAAATAAAGTTGGTGCTTTTTAGCTGTGTGTCCTCAGGTGAACTACTCAACCTCCTCAAGGCTCAGTTTCTTGCATTAAATTGGGGATAATGTTGGCACTTACTTTATGGGATTATTAATGAGGATTGAATGATATAAAATACACAGGGAAGATTTAGTACAATTTCGTGACTATAGCATTAAAGGGCATATAGTTTAGTGCAGAAGATAAACCTACTTAAGCTACACTCCTCCTCACTGCAGATGGCTGGTTCAATTGATAATGAAAAGGTGCTAAAGAAGTCAAAGGTGTAGGTATGATCCCTGTGTGGTCCAATCAGCTCTAGGGTAGATCAGACGTCTCTGCTCTTAGCCCAGCCATTCCACAAATGTGGCCAGCAGGGAATCAGGGTAATGGCACATGGACAATCAAACATGAGAGCTGAGAGTGATCCAGGATGAAGTCATCCAAGTTCCTTCCTTTAGAGACAAGTAGACTAAGTTGCAAAATCGAAGTACCTTGCCAAACTTTAAACACAACCCATCAGTGGCAGATATGAAGCCAGACCTCAGGGTTTCTGATTCCCTGCCCAATGTTCATTGTGCACACAGTGAATATTTCCTAATGGAACAGAGATCTTCATCACCATGAAATATTAGAAAAGATTCTCATCTTACTATTATCTGGCCGTGGGATTATTTTCGAACACATTTTCATTAGCTTCAGAGCCCAGATACAAGACTGGGTGTAATTTTCATTTGTCATCAGAGATAAACTGACATCCTACAAGCCATGGCTCCTAGGAGCAACTCTGTTCAGACTAACAAACCTAAATAGTCAAATATTCTTGAGATCCAGTTTGTTGTACACCCCAAAAGTTAACCTGGCTCATCTCTGCTCAGCAGGGGTAAATCCTTCAGCTCTGGAATATCAGAATGGGTAGCAGAGCATAGTGAACTTATAAAAAACAGAGTGCCAGAATGTAGGACCCAACCTTCATGGCACCGTAGCCCTGATATGATCTTTCCTGGACTTCAATTCTCAGGGCAGATGGTCAACTTTTGCTTCCATCACTGCTTTCATCCTGTTACTTCCTAAGAGCACAAATGGTAAAAGAACGGTAGGCTTTTTAGATGAGAGTTTGATGGCATCTTGGTAGTTCTTCCTGCGTGGCTGCGTGGGCTAGCTTCTTCCAAAGACAATAAGTGCCTTAGCATATGGGGCCAGCATGCCCAGTGACAATAGAAGAAAGCAACAAGACAGCCACGGAGTACCTTTAAAAATGTAAATCAGATGTCCCTCCATGTTCACAAGCCTCCGGTGGCTCCCATCACAGTTAGAGTAAAATCCAAGCTCCTTTCCCTGACATATACAGCCTATAGGATTGGGCTCTTGTCTACCTCTCCAGCTCCATTTTACACAACTCTCTGCCGACCAGTCAATCTGGGCTCCTTCCTGATTCTCCTTCCCATCTTAGGATCATTGCATATGCTCTTCGCTTCTCCTAGAAATCTTTGTTATCATTGTGGTCAGTTTCTCTGCATGCCAGCTTAAATATCAGATCCTCGGAGGCCTTCCCTGAACATACAACCAAGGATAGCTACTTGGTCACTATTTAGCACGCTACCCAGGATAAATTCTCTGCATAGCACTTTATACTTTCTAATATTTTCTTGCCTTTTACGTTTATTTATTTTCTGTCTCCTCCCATTCGGTGAAAGGGGAGGGAGAGCATTAGGACAAATACCTAATGCATGCGGGGCTTAAAACCTTGGTGACAGGTTCATAAGTGCAGCAAACCACCATAGCACATGTATGCCTATGTAACAAACCTGCACGTTCTGCACATGTATCACAGAACTTAAAGTAAAAAAAAAAAATAATTTAACGTGTAGATCAATATGAAACAATGGTCAAATACATCATGTGAAGTGAGCCATTTTCAGTATGAAGAATTTGATACAATTTTTGTAAAAACAGATTCTATGTGTATTTATATATATTTGTATTCATAGAGAATAAATTACAAATGTCTTCATCTCAAAAAAAAAAGAAAACAAAGTTCTGGAGAACAGGAATTTTGTCTACTTAGTTTGCCATCTCCTAGAACTGTGCCTAGCACATAGTAGGTGCTCAATAATATTTACTGAGTGAAATGAATAGATGAAGGAGTGACTGCCACTCCAGGATCATAGCTCATCTAAGCTTACCTTCTTGCTGCTGCTGTTGTGCCTACAGAGAATCTCCTAGGCTCTGGACATTACCTGCCTAGATGCAAAGTGTAGGGCTCCATGAAGAACAAACCTAAAAATCACTTTGACTAGAAGAACACACAGCAAATGTTGGTTGATGGAACAATATTTAAGGAGCACTTACTCTGTGCATCATACTAAGCTCTTTATGAGAATTAACTCATTTAGTCTCAGCAAACCAATCAGGTAGTCAGTATTCTCATTCTCATTAGTGAGGATCAGTAAACTGAGGTCCAAATGACAAAATGTATCACCCAAGGCTACGCAGCTGGTAAATAGAAGTGTCAGGACTTGAACTCAGGACATCTGACTCCAGAGACCACACTGGAGGTTAAACTGCTATGGAAAATTCACAACAGAACCTATACTGGTGAAGAGAATGCAAGGAAGAAAGAATGACAAAAAGAAAATGTGAATTTACAATTGTTTAATGAATATAAATCAGGCTGATAATGATCTCCCACCTGCACCAAAATAAAAGGCACCTCTCTCTACCTCTCCAAGGTTACAATGGACCTAAGTGATTAGAGAACAATTGAGATGAACAAACTTCTCAGTGCTATAGAGTACTATTAAAGGAATCCCTTGGGCATGTTCCACTGAAACCATCATGAAGCTGAAGCAGCCCTCTCCGCCTGCAGGACCTTCGTGGGCCATGCTGAATGGATTGTGCACACATATGTTTAATTGACAAGTCAACAGAAAACTGGAAGTTGATGAGTTGGCTTTGGGCGTATGTCTTCCTTCCATCAACCTCCCATCCCTCCTTTGTATGTGTTTGTCTCCACTTGACAAGGGCAACTGCGACACTTCAGCAGCTGAACTTGCCATCTTGGTCTCTTCTGCTTAGCTAGACCCCACTGACATAAATGGGTGATTTCAATAAGCAAATGATGCTTCAGAATATTTAAGGTCAGAAGGCAAAAGCACTGGTGATGTATGAGGGCAGCTAAGAGACACAGAAGGGAGTGAGGTGAGGATTCAGGAGGAGCATGAGGCTGAAAGCCAAGAAAGTCCTCTTGAGGACTCAGTTATTCCTTTTTTTTTTCTTTTTTTTCTTTTTATTTTTTTGAGATGGAGTCTGGAGTGCAGTGGCAGGATCTTGGCTCACTCCAACTGTGATGGTTAATACCGAGTGTCAACTTGATTGGATTGAAAGATGCAAAGTATTGATCCTGGGTGTGTCTGTGAGGGTACTGCCAAAGGAGACAAACATTTGAGTCAGTGGGCTGGGGAAGGCAGACCCACCCTTAATCTGCAGGGCACAATCTAATCAGCTGCCATCGAATATAAACAGGCAGAAAAAAGTGAAAAGGTGAGACTGGCCTAGTCTTCCAGCCTACAATTTTCTCCTGTGCTAGATGCTTCCTGCCCTCAAACATCGGACTCCAAATTCTTCAGTTTTGAGACTCAGACTGGGTCTCCTTACTCCTCAAGCTTGCAGACAGCCTATTGTGGGAACTTGTGATCATGTAAGTTAATACTTAATAAACTCCCACGTGGGAGCTTATTAAGTATTAACTTACATGATCACAAGTTCCCAATATGGGAGTTTATTAAGTATTAACTTACATGATCACAAGTTCCCAATATGGGAGTTTATTAAGTATTAACTTACATGATCACAAGTTCCCACAATAGGCTGTCTGCAAGCTTGAGGAGCATATATATCTATATATCTATATATCTATATATCTATATCCTCCTCAGGATATATATATCCTATTATATATATATAATATATATATCCTATTATATATATATAATATATATATCCTATAACTCAGGATATATATATATATATATCCTATTAGTTCTGTCCCTCTAGTAATACAAGTAACTATTAACTTACATGATCACAAGTTCCCACAATAGTCTGTCTGCAAGCTTGAGGAGTGTATATATATATATCCTCCTCAGGATATATATATATCCTATTATATATATAATATATATTATATATAATATATATTATATATTATATATATTATATATTATATAATATATATTATATATAATATATATTATATATTATATATAATATAATATATATAATATATAATATATATAATTAATATATATAATATATATATCCTATAACCCAGGATATATATATATATATATATATATATATATATATATATATATATCTCCTATTAGTTCTGTCCCTCTAGAGAACCCTGACTAATACACCAACCTCTGCCTCCCAGGTTCAAGCGATTCTCCTGCCTCAGCCCCCTGAGGAGCTGAGACTATAGGCACGTGCCACCATGCCTAGCTAATTTTTGTATTTTTAGTAAAGACAGGGTTTCATCATGTTGGCCAGGCTGGTCTCGAACTCCTGACCTCAAGTGATCCACCTGCCTCAGCTTCCCAAAGTGCTGGGATTACAGGAGTGAGCCACCGTGCCCATCCGAGGACTGGGTTATTCTAACCATCTGGTTTGACCTTTACATCAAGTAGAAATATCAAAAAAAAAAAAAGAAAAAAAAAAAAGAAAAGAGAAATGTCAGAGAGATCCTAAGACAAGGTGGTGAGCTATGGCAGGGAAAGAGCTATTTGAAGTGGATGAAGGAGTAGTCTCGATGAGAAAAAACAGAATGAAAGAAATGCTTTAGGACTCAATTTGCTAAGTTAAATATGCTTTACAGGAGCGATGACACATTTGGACAAAATGAAAACTGGTTATGAAAAAAATCTCTCTCCTCTGTTGTATACACTCAAACCCTATAAACAAGAGCCACTGAATGTGTATCTGGGAGCAAAACCAGGTCCTTCATAGTTAGGTGTTTTCTTTATGTTTAATAGAGGGTGTAATGCTAGGGATATTAATATTGTCTGATAGAATGATAGACAACACAACCAACTTTAGATTTTTCCACCATAAAGGGACAATGACAATTATCCGGTGCATCTAAAACCCCAAATATTCCAGTCTGTCTTCTGCATCAAGCCCTTTTAATGAAACTGAAAAAGAACAAAGGCTAATGCTGACTTCTGTGAGTTTCAATTCATTTTAAAGTTTTCTCACTCTTCCAGCTTGGGACAGGAAAATAGAAGAAGAAAGGAGGTTGCAAATTTTACATAGTGCCCGCATCATTAGTCACCAAATGATTGTAGGGCTAATCAGGGAAAGTGGCTACTGAATGCCAGGCATTTCCCTATGCCATCTTATTCCATTGTTAAGACATTGGGGCAGGCAGGTATTATTAACCCTCCATTTACCGATAAAACAAAAGGTTTCAGTCACTAACAAAAGTCACTCAAATAATAAGCAGTAGTGCAGGTTTGGTGGGGATTCAAATACAGGTCTAGCTCCAAAAACAACACTATCTACAATTACACATGTGTTGTATGGTATTTTGAAACATTTTTTAAAGCATCTTTTTTTGTGTGTGTGTGAAGCAGAAAAATCCCCACTGCATTTTTATTTTTCAAATGAGAAAATTATGCTGCAGGGAAGCTCTCAGAGAATCTGTAAATCTTACTGGGGTGTCTGGTGGTTTGGTGTAATAAGGGTAGGTTTGGGTAAAGAAGGGGTGGGTGAGGGCATTCTGGAGGAGAGGGGGCTGCAGGCCCACCGTGGAAATGAGCAACTCTGTTTTCTCTCGTGAAATAGATGCGGTTTCACATAAATTGACATATATAGTTCCAGGCTGAAAATGTTGCTCGTTGCTTGGTCTTTTAAACTTTTTAACTTTTCATTCAAAAGAAACAAACTCAGTTTTTCTTAAGGAAAACAAGTACAGGAAAGTTTTGAGCTTATGACCGAATTGAATTTTCCAGCAATTAGGGGAACAAAGAACTGCAAGAACTGATTTTAATCAAAACTCTCTCTGGTTAATTTCAGTATCATATTATGCATATATAACATTTTTTTATTAAGAATAAAAGTACAGCTTGATGATATACTATTTTGATTAAGACAGTTTGGATAAGAATATAATTTTTAATTTGTAAAGGTGAATGTGGTCACATAGTGAAATGGTCAATTTCTAGCTATACATGTATTATGAGTTATAGGAAAAACATTTTCAAAAGAATAATTTTTTATTCTTTCTAGTCCTTTTCCAAGGAAGAGTCACCATGTCATTGTTTTGGTCCATTCAGGTACCTTTTGCGAGTGAAAGGGGGTGTTATTAACAATTATGTCAAGCCAGCAGGTGTAAACCGACCAGGACTGTCCCAGGCAAAAGAGGATGAATACCCATCCTATCCAAAGGGAAGCCACCATTTCTTCTATATATTCCACGAGAAGCCCAGCAATCCCTTTTAAAAGGCAAAAAACAGCTTGCATCGCCAAGTCAATCCTAAGCCAAAAGAACAAAGCTGGAGGCATCACGCTACCTGACTTCAAACTATACTACAAGGCTACAGTAACCAAAACAGCATGGTACTGGTACCGAAACAGAGATATAGATTAATGGAACAGAACAGAGCCCTCAGAAATAATGCCACATATCTACAACCATCTGATCTTTGACAAACCTGAGAAAAACAAGAAATGGGGAAAGGATTCCCTATTTAACAAATGGTGCTGGGAAAACTGGCTAGCCATATGTAGAAAGCTGAAACTGGATCCCTTCCTTACACCTTACACAAAAATTAATTCAAGATGGCTTAAAGACTTACATGTTAGACCTAAAACCATAAAAACCCTAGAAGAAAACCTAGGCAATACCATTCAGGACATAGGCATGGGCAAGGACTTCATGTCTAAAACACCAAAAGCAATGGCAACAAAAGCCAAAATTGACAAATGGGATCTAATTAAACTAAAGAGCTTCTGCACAGCAAAAGAAACTACCATCAGAGTGAACAGGCAACCTACAGAATGGGAGAAAATTTTCTCAACCTACCCATCTGACAAAGGGCTAATATCCAGAATCTACAATGAACTCCAACAAATTTACAAGAAAAAAACAACCCCATCAAAAAGTGGGCAAAGGATATGAATAGACACTTCTCAAAAGAAGACATTTATGCAGCCAAAAGACACATGAAAAAATGTTCATCATCACTGGCCATCAGAGAAATGCAAATCAAAACCACAATGAGATACCATCTCGCACCAGTTAGAATGGTGATCATTAAAAAGTTAGGAAACAACAGGTGCTGGAGAGGATGTGGAGAAATAGGAACACTTTTACACTGTTGGTGGGACTGTAAGCTAGTTCAACCAATGTGGAAGTCAGTGTGGTGATTCCTCAGGGATCTAGAACTAGAAATACCATTTGACCCAGCCATCCCATTACTGGGTATATACCCAAAGGATTATAAATCATGCTGCTATGAAGACACACGCACACGTATGTTTACTGCGGCACTATTCACAATAGCAAAGACTTGGAACCAACCCAAATGTCCAACAATGATAGACTGGATTAAGAAAATGTGGCACATATACACCATGGAATACTATGCAGCCATAAAAAAAGATGCGTTCATGTCCTTTGTAGGGACATGGATGAAACTGGAAACCGTCATTCTCAGCAAACTATCGCAAGGACAAAAAACCAAACACCACATGTTCTCACTCATAGGTGGGAATTGAACAATGAGAACACATGGACACAGGAAGGGGAACATCACACTCCGGGGACTGTTGTGGGGTCGGGGGAGGGAGGAGGGATAGCATTTGGAGATATACCTAATGCTAAATGACGAGTTAATGGGTGCAGCACACCAACATGGCACATGTATACATATGTAACTAATTTGCACATTGTGTACATGTACCCTAAAACTTAAAGTATAATAATAATTAAAAAAAAAGCAGCTATGACATCTATCACTCTCCACTGCAAGAGTGGGTCCTTTTACTTTTTTTCTACTCTCTTCCTTTATATGCCCCCATTTCTGCTTCCCTCTGATGGAGGCCAAGCCAGCGGAGGACCCTTGGTCAGGGAGAGTGGCTCCTCATGGGAGGCTCTTAATGGGGGGGTGTGCTGTTTCCCCTGGGAGTGAGGGCTGGGTTGAAGTCGTGAGGCCAGGATTAGGCCAAACCACAATCTGAGCCTCATAAGTATGAGCTTTGGGTGTCAGTTTGTTTTGGGGACTCTTTTTTTTTGAGATGGAGTCTCACTCTGTTGCCCAGGCAGGCAGCGGTACGATCTTGGCTCACTGCAGCCTTTGCCTCCTGGGCCCAAGTGATTCTCCCACCCCAGCCTCCCAAGAAGCTGGGATTACAAGCGTGCACCATCATGCCCAGCTAATTTTTGTATTTTTAGTGGAGACAGGGTTTCACCATGTTGGCCAGGCTGGTCTCGAACTCCTGACCTCAAGTGATCCACCTGCCTTGGCCTCCCAAAGTGCTGGGGTTACAGGCCTGAGCCACTGCATCCAGCCATTGTTTTGGGGACTCTTTATTTCCCTCTTAACCTTCCCACTTATGCCATTTGTCTGGCTGACCTATTCAGCTACTCTGGCATGGGAGGAGTTTTCACCCCTCTCCTGAGGTTGAAGAATAAGAGGCCTGGCTGTGCTTTCCTGAGAGGGCTTTGCTGCCTTCCTCCTCCACCCCAGTGAAGAAGGGCTGTCAGGCCAGTATCTCCTGGGTACAAGTCCTGTATTCCCAGCACACTTTCCTTGGCTAGAATGATATTTGGGCATCTGGGTCTCTTGGTTTCAGACAAGAGACCAGAGGAAGGGGCTGGATTTGAGTTACTGAGTTCACTACCTGCTGGGGCAGGAGTTCTCTCCTTTCCATCCTGTGAGGCTTTTCCCTGGACCTTTTTTCTTGTGAATTCAGTGGGCAGGTAGTATCCTCCTGCTGGCCTGGGGAATTTGAGGTTGGTGGGGACAGAGACTCAGGAGCCCTGCCTCTATGTTCTAAGGGCAGCAAGGCCCAGGAAAGTTGACTATGTCTTTCAAACCATCTCACATATAGAGGCTGAGGCTTGGTGAGCCTTTGCTGAAAGAGTCCTCCATGGCCAATTTATGAGTCAGGCATGGCGGGAGTGAGCTGGAGAGGGTCCCAAACTAGGGAAGAGACAGGGTTCTCTGTTTCCTCTTGGTTTGCCCATATCTGGCTCATTGTTATCATTATGACAGCCAGAGCCGAAGAGGGATCTAGTCCACAGAAGAATGTTCAGGACTTGTGACAATACTGTATGACCTGGGGGCAGTCAGTCCGGTGCTGAACCTGAGGAGCACAGGACAGCCGCTTTCAAATCTGCAAAGGGCTATGGTCTGGAAGGGGGTCCAGCCTCCTTTGTGAGGTCCCCAGAGAGCAGTGGAGACCTCTGGACTGTGATCCAGAGATGGCACAGGTCTTTTGAAGGAGTTCACGTGGTGAGATGAACCAAGCAGCTCCAAAATAACTTTTTTGTTTTTTTGAGAATGTAATAAGGATTTTTCTTACTAAAACAAGAATTCATAACAAAAGACACAAATAAATTAATTGTTCTGATAATTTTAGACTCCAGGGCCTCTCTATGGAAAGGTCAGCTTCTTATGCAGACAAGATACTATCAAAAAAAAAAAAAAAAAACAAAACAGGTATTTGAGACAGTGTTTAAATACTGAACATGTGCACAGTGAAGAGAAAAAAAAAGGCAGTTTCTCTTTTTCCTTTTCTGTGCAAGGTATGTGTAAGTTTCAGGCCATTACCTGAACTAGGAAATCAAAATAAGGTGACACTAGTTTCACATGAACCCCAAGACTATAATCTAATTGTACCTACCATCTTCTTTACTTTAAAAAACATCCATTTATCTATACCAAATCAGTAGACTGAATTTTCTCCCTTAGGAAGCTTTTAACCAAATTGCAGTTAAATTAATCTCACTTTAAAGTGCTAGAAAGGCTTTGCAAGACCAGGGTTTATTTTGTGACATATAAAACAGGAGCTTGCCTTCCAAAGCTCTGACCGAAGAGGTACCACATGGAGAACTGGCTGCAGGACAGTGATCCATTCTATGCCACGATTTGTCAGTGCTCACACTGATAGTGGTAAAAGAATCAAGAAGCCTGGGTTTTGGAGCAACGCAAACATGCTTTACTAAGTAAACGATAATCAAAGTTCTAGTCTAGGGTAAATGGTGCAAAAATAGGTGATGGGGTCCCCCATACATCACTGTGGAGATTATTTAGCCTAACTTTAAGGTAGTACAAAAGGGCTTCTTCCACACAAGGGTATTCTTTGCATGAATATTTCTGAGAAAACAATTATGTCTCCAGCTCTAGCCTCAGTTTAACATGTTTTAAAAAATACCTCCTTTTTTTTTATGTCAGAGCCAAGGTAAAAAAGGAGTGGGGTGCAAGAAACCCTCTTTCCAGAGTCACCAAAGTAGAGAGAGCTCTAGAAGCCAGTGAGAGTGAGCATATTCAAACCACAGGGTTTGAGATTATGGGTCCATGGCAGCTGTTTCCTCCCTTCCATAACTGGGCTGTCCATCTTGGGCAGCTTCAGGGTCATGATGGGTCTTCAGCCATTTGAGTGGCTTGGACACATCCATTCCATTGGAGAGGGCTTTGGGCTCCTCAGTAGGCCTGGGTGGCAAAACTTCCTGAATCATACTTCTGGAGGGATCTTGATTCAAAGGGGCTCCATTTATCTGATGAATTTCTGTTCTTATCCTTACTTTCAGAATCCATGGTGCTAGGATTTGGGCCAGGTAAGGCTGTGGAAGAATCAGAGGTGAAACAGCCTCTGGGCCTCTGCCTAGGGGAAGGATGACGGATGCTGCTTGGGATGGACTGGGCTGATGCAGGGCTGCTTCTCTTCTTTTGTTATCTCTCCACTCTGTAGCTTCAGTTTCTGTTATCCTGCTGTCACAGAGCTGCCTGTGGCTAGAAGTCCAGCACTAAAGAGGCTCCAAAGACCCACATCTCCTGAGAGGCTGTGGCACAGTTTGGACCTAAGCCATGGTGAAAGCTGTGGTGATATGAAAGGTTTCCAGGACAGACCAGGGAACGCTGGCTGCCGGGCTGGTCAGCAGCCTTGGTGATAAAGCCTCCCTCAAATAGCTTTAAGAATGAATTAAATAATAACAATTATTATTCATGTAGTACCTTCTATTTGCTAGGTGCTTTACATACCATGGGAGAGACTGCTAATTAATTACCCAATATCCATCCTCCCCTTTGCCTTTATCCCCCATATTGTTGGGGGCAGCAATGTGTGCAGCTAAAGTCCTAACTTTTCCAGGCCTCCTTGAAGATAGGTATGGGCAATGAATTAGAAACAAAAGTGGTCAGGTGGGGCATCTAAAAAAACTCTTTAAAGAGAGCTAACTCAACTCGGGGTGGGCGGGCAGGCTTCTTTTTCTCCTTCCCTCTTCTTCCTTCTTTTTGTCTAAAATGCAAATGTGTTGGAGCTGCTGCAACCATCTTATGATTACAAGGTTATCTTGAGGATGGAAGCCACATGCAAAAATAAAGCTGGAAACTGGGACATCCTTGATGCAATGAAGTCCCCTTTCTAGTCCTGAACTGCTACCATTAGATTTCATACTATTTGAAGGAAAATCAACTCTACTTTATTTAAGACACTATTATTTGAATTTTTTTTGTTATGTGCAGCTGACTTAATCCTGGAACATGCACATTCTTTCATTTAATCCTCACAGCAGTTCTGAATGACAGGTTTTATTACACCAATTTTATAGATCAGGAAATGGAGGCTCCAATGGGTTAAATAACTTGCCCCAAATCACAGACCTAGAAGGTAACAGAGCTAAGATTTGATCCTGGGTCAATCTGATCCCAAGTCCATGATCTTTCCATGTTGCTTCTCTTTTCACAGAGCAGCTGATGTGTGATGACACATTCTGTACCAACCCATCATATGGACTGCTTTTGCTGTCCAAATGTGCCTCAGTCCATCAGGCTCACTGTTGCTATGTTCGACTCATGCCATCTTGAGTGGAGAAGTGAATTGATCATTTGTTTGGATCCTTCTGACCTCAGTCCCAGTTCCTTCTATGGTCCTCCTATCTTTATTTATTATTATTATTTTTAACATTGCAGCTCTTAGATCTTATATGGTCCTCCTATCTTAACTCTGTCCCCCACTCCCCTGTCGCTTACTCATTCATATATGTCTGTTGGAAATGGATAATCTAGATTCCACCTGGATCATACAAGCATGCGTAATTCAAAGAAGGTAAGTCATAAGCTGGGGCCCTGGGCTTCCAAAGCTCCTAAACACATTATATATATATTATATATTATAAAATTATTATATATAATATATAATATAATATATAATATATAATATATTATATATATAATATAATATATAATATATAATATATATTATATATAATAATATATATATATTTTATATATATATAATATATAATATTATATATAATATATATAATATAATATATATATATTATATATATTATATAATATATATAATATAATATATATTATATATATATTTATAATATATATAATATAATATATATATTATATATATATTTATAATATATATAATATAATATATATATTATATATATATTATATAATATATATAATATAATATATATATTATATATTATAATATATAATATATAATATATAATATAATATATAATATATATTATATTTATATATATTATATTTTATGTTATATATATTTTATATATAATATATAATAAAATATATAATTATATATTATATAATAATTATATATTATATTATTATATATATTATATTTATATTTATATTGTAATATATAATATATATTATTATATATTATATAATATATTATAATATTATACTATATATAATATATTATATATAGTATAATATATAATATATATTATCTATTTATTATAATATATAATATATTTATATTATATATATAATTATATATATATTTTGAAACAGAGAAGTTTCAAATATATAATATATTATATATAATATATTATATATAATATATTATATATAATATATGAGTAAGACTTCTCTGTTTCAAAAAATATATATTTATATTATATATTATATAATATAATATATATAATATATAATATATTATATATAACATATTACATATAATATATTATATAATATATATATATATTTTTTGAAACAGAGAAGTCTTACTCTGTCACACAGGCTGGAGTGCAGTGGCACAATTTTGGCTCACTGCAACCTCTGCCTCCTGGGTTCGAGTGATTCTCCTGCCTCAGCCTCCTGAGTAGCTGGGATTATAGGCGTGCACCACCATGCCAGGCTATTTTTTGTATTTTTAGTAGAGATGTGGTTTCACCATGCTGGACAGGTTGGTCTCAAACTCTGGACCTCAAGTGATCCACCCGTTTTGGCCTCCCAAAGTGCTGGGATTAGAGGTGGGAGCCACCACGCCTGGCCCCAGGCTCCTAAATCTTGTTTGAATAGTTTATTAGCCATATCTCTTTCTCTTTTTTTCCAGCTTAGTGGCCATATCAGCAAATGTGGAGGTTGATTTACAGTTTGTACTTTGTGTACTCTTTGAAGCGGAGCGAGAAATTGAAAGGCTTCTGTCAAGCTCATTCATTCACAGACCCATTGAAGATCAAATTAATCTCAAAGCACTTATGGGCTCTTTAATGTTTCTGAGTTTTGCTTTATAAATCTATAGTGATCTTTATGGCATAATATCTATTTCAAGCTAAAGCACAGAAAACTGTGAAATACAATTTTCATATAAAAATTCTGAGAGGAAATACGTCACAGAAAAGGAAATTAAGCTCTGAATGGAGAAACCCCAAACTGCTTAATAAACACAATAAATGTAATCATCCAGAGGCAATTAACCAGAAGGGCTGAGACCATACAATGCTGTAGCTGGAAGGGCCTTAAGAGATCACCTGGTCCAGCCCTCTCATTTTAGAGATGAAAAGACTGAGGCCTGGAGTAGTTAAGTGGCTGTCATGGGTCACATAGCTGTTTAGAGCAGGACTGGGCCTAGAACCTGGGCCTTCCAAACTCTTCATGCAGATGAAAGATACCTGCAACATCAAGAATTTTGGCAATGGAAGATTTTTGGAGTGGGCCCATTTCTTCTTTATCTGAAATTATTTATTAATCTGGGGAGCTATTGATAACATTCTCCACATGTTTCCTTCTCGGGCCTTCCCTGTGTTCCACAGCATACACGATCATGGCTCACTGTTTTTATGCATCACATATTGCTGTGGATTGTAATCATACTGTTGTTGGGGATGTCTGTGCTCACCTCTTCATGCAGAGCGTACGGCTCTGGAGGCCTGGGACCCCAAGGTACTTTAGTTTTGTGTTCCTCACAGGGTGTAACTCAGAGCCAGTCACATAGTAGACACTAAACTAGCACTTCTTGGTAGGGTGAACAGTGAAAACAAAGCAATCTTTTGGTACCAGCCCACTGCCCCCTTTTTTTTAACACTGTCTTTAAATTCTACCCTTACTTTAATCCTCCAATCCGTGTCCTTTCTCCCTGTGTTTGCCCCTTGCTGAAGATAATAGCTATTTTGAACCATAGCTCCATGTCAGATTCTTCCAAGATGATGCGGCTTACTTGATCTTTGCTGACAGGCCACTGCCAGCCCACAGGGTGCCTTTGTGTGAATAAGAAAAACTATTCCTTCCTCTGGACCACAGAGCTTCTCAACTGGGAGAAATTTTCACTCTCATGTGGCAATGACTGAAGATATTTTGGGTTGTTTCAACTGAGTGGTGCTACTGGTCTCTAGTACGGGGAGGCCAGGACTGTTGGCAAACATCCTACAATGCACAGGACAGATCTCCATCCCCCAGAGAATTAGCTGGTCCATAATGTCAACAGTGGTGAGGTTGAGTAACCCTGCAGCAGAAGGAAAACTATCAGATTTAGACTAGGATGAAATTTTAGGGACTGCTTTTTTACCTGACAAATGTGTTATAAAAAGAAATTAGTATTTCCTCATTAAATATCTACTTGCACCAAGACTGAACACTTCTAGATATTTGTATTACAAAATACCATGACTCACTAGAGTTGTCAACAACTCAATGTTTTCCACCTTTGAGAAAGACCCTTCCAACGAAAGTCACTTCTGGAACACAGTATGAACCTTGGGCTATTGAAACCGGGTTCAAACACTTAGTCTCATGGGAAACTCCCTTAAACAGATAAAGCCCACCTTGCATCTTTTGGATGTAAATCATTGCAAGGCCCTCCCCTCTGACCCTCCTTTCCCCTTCCCGGTAATATTGTCACCAAATTCCAAGCCCCTCATGCTTTAGTAAATATTTAGCCCCTTCACTCTTGACATTTTCTTACTATATGCGGCCTGTTATTATCTCCATGTTACAAACTGGGGGAGCTCTCTAACACTTGTGGCAAATTCACTGACCTTTGATTACACTACTTAATCTATGTTTGCAAAGTGCATTTGTGCAGTTTATTGTAACTAAGTGAGGTTTCACTTGGAGGTGGGAGAACTGGTTATTTTACTTATTTCTCTGTGAACTCCTGTTTTTCCAAGTCTAGAAAGTTTGACTGTGCTACTTTAGGCCTTTAAAGATGGCAAAACAAGGTTATAAAGCAGCATAGTATGATGGTCACACTGTAGATTATGCTGAATTTTCCAAATTTGGTGTCCTAGCTCTTTCATGTTGCATGTAATGCCTTTAAAAGGGTCCAATCTTTGTCTTCTAGAACCTCTGAACCCACACAGTTCTGCCTCCTGGGAACTCAAAGATTTGGCTCTCTCTGAGGAGCAGTAGGGATAGGTAAATGTACTTGAGGGATAATGCAGGATTTCATTTCAGAATCAAGAGAATACTTCCTACCTCAGCCTTCACTTGAGAGTGAATCTGCATGAAACCGGCTCTTGCCCACAGCTGCAAGTGCTTCTGAATCGGAACTCTTCACTTCCTTGCCTCTCCTCAGCAGAGGCAGACACAGCCCCTGCCACCCACGAGGAGGATGCTGTCAGCAGGGAACCCTTTGCTTGGAGTGACCCACACAGCCTGAGAGCAGGAGGATTCAGAGGCAGCCCACCCATGTCCTCGCCACTCATAGACACTTGTTAAAACCCATGAAATAGATTTTCTTTGGGACTCATTTCCTGTCACATTTATTAAAAAATTGAACACTACATAACGACATTTTTTTTTAAAAGCAGAAAGCATGCAATAAAGATTAATCTAATTGCCGTGATGCTTTGAAGGTTTCATGTTGTAAATTAGCAGTACAGGGGTGACTTTGGGAGGCAGGCTCTTGGAAGGTAGTTAAAGTTCCTAGGGGAAGGGGAAACGCAGTCAAAGCTTAAGCAGGAAACACTGAGGGTGTCTCTCTAGGCTCCTGTCTGGGACCCAGTCCTAGAAAAGCTTGAAATTGATGTCAGGACAAACTGATGAGGCGTTAACTGTGTTGGCGTTTGTTGGTAGTGGGCTTATTCCAAAGGAATGGAAGGCGTTTCTCTCCTCCTCTGCAGAGGATATAGCCAGGACCTTAGTCTAGAGGCCTCTGCTTCTTTGGTCTGGGGGGGTGGTTAAGGTGTCTTCCCAACCTATGTGCTCCCTGAGGCAGTGAAGGTGAGACTGAGAGTGAGGGGAGCTGCTTGATTGGAGGGAGAAATGAATTCTTTGTGATATTGAGAGGATGCTGGTGTTGCAGGTTATGTACATGGTGGGCCTCTGCCTTGCTCATAAACTGTAGAAAGTTGGGCATGAGGTGGGCTGCTTGGGAGCTTCAGCAAAGAGCCCTGGAAACACCAATTCATCTGCCTCCTGATTTTGCCAAGGGCTTCAGCCTGGCCTGCAACCCTTGCCAACATAATCTCTGCCTCTGGTTTGACAAGGCATGGTTGGCTTATGAAAATGTATCCCAGGCATGCAGCTCACATCTCTTTGAATATCTTCCTTTTCCTAATCAAAACCCAGAGAAGCATTTCAGCTGCTCAGAGGCTGAGCAGAAGCACTGACACTTTAATCTGGAGCCATGGTACATTATTAGCACTCTGCTCACCCTTTCATTCATTTGCTTTTCTTGCAGAAGAAGCTGCCTGTACAATTTTGTCACTGAGAATGATAAATGGGCTTGGCATTTCCCACTTTCTTTTTTTTGCATGGTCTGTGAATGCATGTGGATTTTCCAATTTTCAGATATAACATGTCCAGATGTGTATGAATGAGAAGGTGCAAATGTCCTGATGAGTTCAATTTTCCTGGAGAGATTTCTGCAATAATATAATCATGGAGCCCAAACTGTGAAACACACAAGGAAATAGAACAGAGATAGAGTTTTCTCTTCCTTAAAAAAGAGATCACAATCGGCTCGTTTTGTATATTGCTTTGATCGTATTTGCCCTTCCGTTGGGGCCAGGTGACAGTGAAGATCACTGTGGCAGCTGAAGTTTCTTTACACAGCCATGTGTGTCTCTGTAAAATTTGAAGCCTTGATAAATTGTCCATGTGCCTTCAAAAATACAAGCTGTGGTGGTGCATCTGTAAACGTGGCGTGGAATCCCTGTTAAAGTATGCACATATCAGCAAGCTCCAATATAAAGCGACTGGAATCCCAAAAGGTCGTGATTACTTTCAAGCAAAGGGCTTCCCTGTGAATCGCATTTAAAGTGATTAATGTGGCTGCTGTGACTTGGGGTACTAGTGCTGAAGCACATATACTTTATATTACAAGAGTGATGCAACTGCTGTTTTTTTTTTTTTTTTAAATGAGAGAAGAAGGGGAAAGGCACAGGCTCCCTACTGCAAAAACTTTTCTGCTGGGATATTGAGAAATAATTCAGAAACAAGGGTCAGAATTTTTGTGTGTAATCACATAGGAGGCTCTCGTGCAAGGATGAAGGTAAGTAATTGAGACAGCAGGTTATTTGTGTGTGTGTGTGTTTTTTTTTTCCAGATCTAAATGGGCAAGAGGAATGTATTCTTTTGGAGATGGGTGAAGAACAGCAGGAGATGTTTGCATAGAACTGAACTGGTGAACCCTGGTGAATTCCTAGTAGTGATATGTTAATTGTGATGATTGTAAATAGGGACCATCTGTTTTAGAATTATTATTAGAAATGCAAGCACATTCCTATCGTTCATGTGATTTAATATATATTTTTTAAAGCAGGATCAAGATGGAAGATTTTCAGTTGCATTTACAGGGATCAAATTAAGCTTATATTAAATCAAGCTGAGACTGATTTGGGCTTTGCCTAACTCTTGAAGGCATGCAAAATAAACATTATGAATGCCACAGTAGGGGGCCATGATTTATATTCTCATAAAGTTCTATATAGCTATTTGTTTTATAGACAGTTTCTTCTGTGTAACAGACAGACGAGGAGAGAAAAGAATCTCATAGACTATGATGGCATTACCAGAGATTAAAAAAGAGGAGGAAGCCCCAAAACAAGCAAGCAGTTAAAGATTAAATCTCAAAGGTGTATTGGGGCTCCTTTTTTTTTAATTTTAGCATTTGAGTGAGTGAGAGAGAGAGAGAGAGAGAAAGGAGAAAGGGCTTATTAAAACAAACAAGCCAACAAAGTCTCAAACCCAACACATTAGTGAAACGTGGAAACATCTGTTTTTCTGGCTTTGCCCCAGTTTCCCCTCTCTGAGTACTTTTGAACATCTGAAATTTAGGTTATTGCTTATTTTACTTATAAACTTGAGTCCATAATGATATGTTTACCCCAGGGTCAATTTCAAAAGAATCTTAATGGGGTGAAGCATAAAACTGAAACTGTAATAATGGAAATGAAAACACCAAGAAGATAGATATTTGGCACGATCTCTGCTCACTGCAACCTTCGCCTCCCGGGTTCAAGCGATTTTCCTGTCTCAGCCTCCCGAGTAGTTGGGACTACAGGTACGTGCCTTTTTTTTTTTTTTTTTTTTTTTAAAATGAGAGAAGTGCCCAAGCCAGTTGCCTTAGAAGTCAGTTGCCTTAGGTGGGCAAAGAATTCCACAAACAAGATTAGACTTTAGAGACAGCTTCCTGCCCATGTTGACTGTGACAATTTCAATAGGTTACCTAGACGGTAGTAAAGAGACACTTCTTGAAACTGATAGAAAATAAAATAGAACAGGAAAATGAACCACCATATTTCTCTGAAGCATTTAAGTACACTCATTCCTAAGAACTTTGAAATAAACTAGATGATCCTTGCTGGCTCAATAAATCCTTCCGATTCCTCTTACTTCTCTTGCTTGCTCTAAGTCAGCACTGCCCAAGAGCCCTTTGTGTGACGGAAATGTTCTGTATCTGTGCTGTCCAATATGGTAGACACTAGTCATGTGTACCTATGGAGCACTTGAAATGTAGCTAGTGCAACTACATTGGAAATGAATGGTACTTAATTTTAATTAACCTACATTTAAATAGCCAACAGAGGTCCTGGTGCTAGGTATTGGAATAGTGTTTGCCTAAAGACTTTACGATCAGTCAGCAATGGGAGGATTTCAAAAGACAGTTGATGATGTGGTATGAGGGAGGGACTGTGTGGAGAAGGAGGGTATCATGGTGTGGCCAAGGGGGTTTGTATGGGATTAGAATCAGTGAAGTAGTACTGTCTGAGGGAGGAGGCTTCTGTGGTCCTGTACCTAGAATTGTCAATCATCAAATCAGGAAAGGCCCCTGAGTTCCCAGGGATGTGAGGGCCTCAGGGCTCTATGATGAAGCATAGATGTTGTTTTTGTCCTCAGCTATCTACCAGTGTGAGAGAGATGAACAAAGTAAAGAGTATGCTATGGACCTAAACACAATCAAATAAGCATTTAGGAGACTTGCAAAAGGATGAATGCCAGAGACTGTATTGAAGGGGAAGGTTGTTTAAAGATGTGGTGTTTACATGAGAAAACTTCCCAATGAACAAGAAAACCCTGCTGTTTTCTGGCCTGGGTCAAGGCAGCAGTTTGAGAAGCTGAATCAGATGAGGAGAAAAAGGGAGGAGGCCCTTGTGGGCTGAATGAAATGGGGTGAGGTTGAAAAAAATCTGAGGTTGAGCCTTTGCTCAACACATAAATATTGACTGCCCAGGACTGGATAGGCACTATATGGGCACACAGGATACTGGACAGGGTTTGCCCTCAGGGAAATTATAACGAAGACTGGCAAAGTAGCCTGCGCTGAGCAAAGATAAATAGCAATACCAAGGAATACTCCAATAAAGTGTGTAGATAGGCAGAGGCAGGGAGAGATCCTTGTGGGCTAGGAAGGCCAGGGTGTGTGGGATGGGCCTTGAAGAATTTGCCTGGGTGGAAAAGAGGGGGAGAAGCGAAGAAGGTTTGCAGGGGAGCCCCAGAATGACTGGAAGAGCTAGCAGTTCAGAAGTTAAGGTGGTCACAGTCAGAAGTGTGTGCTTAACCCAGAGGATTATGGAAACCCAGAAGACACAAGGTTCATGAGGTAGGCTTGGAAAATGCATTTTCTTGACAAATATAATGGAGTTAAAGCAGCCCTAGGCTGGGAGGCCAGCAGGGAGGAGTTAAGTCAGGCAAGGTGAGATGGTTCCACGCCTGGGCAAAGGCTGTTTAGACCTGAGCTCTTTGCCAGGTTGAGTGGCCTGAAAATGAAACTGCTCAGCTCTGACAGCCACTGTGTGCCTTTGAAAGCAGGATCTGAAGTTCACTTTAAAAGTGAGTTGCTCCCAAACCACTGCAGACATTTCAGATGGGGCTTAAGAGACTAAAGCCAACATCTCCTTTATGCAACTGCTCATAGTAATTGAAAGAAGGATTCTGAAACCATGGTTACCATAGAGGACTAAAATTAAGACCAAAGGTGAGGATTTAGAATCCAAGAAAATAGAATGGGTTCAAGGTAGAGCTCACACTTATGCTTTGTATAAACTATCTGATTATCTTTGGTAAGTGCATCCTTTTATGAAGCAATCTCAGGAGCCAGCATAGTGGTTCTTGCATCCCTGAAGCTTAGTGCAGAGCCTCAAATCCTGGGTAGCAGGATGGAATCCTGCTAAGCTAAAAGGAAACTAGGTTTCTGTAATAGGTATGAGATTTTTAGATATGATTTTTACCTAGATTGATTCTTTTTGCCCCAAGTGGGCCTAATTATGGAAAAAGCTTGGAATCTACTGGCAAATGTTGTTGCTGTAAAACAACAACAACAACAACGACAGCATTTTTTTTACAGGGCGCAGTTCTTCAAGTTGTTCTTTTGGGATGGGATCTTCATCTTGAACTCATAATGAAGGTCAAGGCTGCTGCAGAGTGTCCTAGAATAGGTGACAGAAAGCACACAATAAGGCTAATTCTCATTGTGCCAAGGGGTGCTGGTCTATATGGAATGTGGTGGTCAGCTACAGGAAGGAGGGGTTTGGTCTGTCATTCTGAATGAGCAAAGCAGTTCCATGCATGAATCCCTCATTCTTCAAAGGGGAAAGGGGGAGGGACCTTGAGAATTCCTACCTTTGAGCTTCTTTGCCCTAGTACTGACACGAGGCAGTTCACAACTTTCCTGTGTCTCCCAATAAGCCATGTGTGCAGCCTGCCATGAGATGACCAGATCCGGAAGAGAATCCAGGGCACGAGACTCTACTGTGTGGGGTGGGGTGGTGGTAGGCACAGGGGAGATCTGGGCTGACTTAAAAGAAAGGGCTATCTGAGAGAGAAGTGGCATTTAGTTAGAACCTCTGAACAGAGGAGAAAAAGGTGGAACTGGAAGAATTCTTTGTCCCTTTGGGTAAATCATTGTAATGAAAAACTTAAAATGTACAGATTTAGGTTCCCCCATATCACTGCTCAAGTGGTCTTCTTATCTTTTTAAGAATTTGATTTTTGAAATAGGGCACACATTCAGAAGAGTGCACAAAATACAAATGCACAGTTTAACACAGAATTATAAAGTGAGCACTGTGTAACCACCAGCCAGCTCAAGAAATAGGACATTGCCAGTATCCTGGAAACCCCACATGTCCCTGCCCAGTCATATGCCCTTCTCCTGCTGGGGGTAATCACTATTCACTGACTTGATGGCAGCAGCAGGCCGTCTGGAGCCGCCCCTGCCATCATGCCGGCTGCAGCAGGGAGGCGGGGTGGGGGCTGTTCGCTCCATGGAGCCAGCGAGAGCCGGGACAAGTGGGAGCCCCACCCCTTCTAAGTTGGGGTGGGAGCTCCCTGGGTGGCTCTGTAGCTGTGGAAGCCATGGCTATGGACCCATGCATCCTTGTGCTCTCGGGGTTGGGGGGCAGGCGGAGTCCCACTTTCCTGGGCATAGCTGCAGCCACCCAAACCATGGCTGCAGACCTGGGCCTCCTGCTCCATAGAGCTGGTGGGAGCCCAGGCGCAGCTGCAGCTGCCCCAAACTGCAGCTATGGACCCAGGCATCCCTGCACTACCGGGGGTCTGGGAAGGCACCTCTGCCCTTGCAGGCTTGAAAGTGCCTGCTCCCGCCGCCTGGTTTCTCCCTGCTGTCGGCACCTGCTCTGATCTCAGAGTAAAGTCAGGACCCAGCCCGGCCACTGCCGCAGCCCAGTCGAGCGTGCACACACTTGGGGCAGTGCTGACACGCCAGCACCCTGCTGCATCTGCCCCCTCTGGAATTTGGGCACTGACGAGCATAGGAGGAAAGCTGAGGGTGAGATGAGGGCAGCTTGGTGCTGACCTATATGTGCCGCTTGGCACCTATAGCCTGGATGTCATGAAAGGCAGAGGGAGGCAGACAGGTTCCTGGGCGGAACGGGGCAGGTCCCCAGTGAGGCCCCACCTTCAGGCCAGGGAGGACCTGAAGGCTGGGAGTCAGGCTGCCAGTTCCGTGGACCTGAGTAGAAACTTGTAGTGCCTTTTCTGGGTGGGACCAATCAGCATGCACTTCTTCCCCTTTGAGGCCCTTAAAAGCTCTGGGATCAGCCAGAGCTGAGCAGATGTCAGATGATCAGCTGCAAAGAGGAGCAACCCACTCCAGGGCCTCCTCTCTGCTCAGAGCTGCAGAGACAATGGAGAGATGATAGGGAGATGATGAGTCGACCAGGTGCAGAGAGGAGCCACCCACTCTAGGGCTTCCTCCACTGCTGAGAGCTGTGCAGATGATGGGACAACCAGCTGCAGAGAGGAGCTACCCTCTCTGCTGATAGTTGAACACTTGTTGGGATGACTTGCCTAGCAGAGAGGAGCTAGCCTGTGCTAGGAGCTGAACACTTATCAGGACACCATGGCTGTGGAAAGGAGCTGCTCCCTGCAGGCATCCTCTGAGCTGTTCTATCGCTCAGTAAAGCTCCTCTTCATCTTGCTCCCCCTCCACTTGTCTGCATACCTCATTCTTTCTGGTTGTAGGACAAGAACTCGGGACCCACTGAATGGTGAGGCTAAAAGAGCTGTAACACAAACAAGGCTGAGACATGCCTCTTGCTTCCTATGTTGCAGGTGAAGGGAAGGAAAGAAGAGCTGTGGTCCTTTGGGGAGCCCAAACCTGGGAGCTCCCCAAGTCAGGGCTATGACTCCTTCTTTGAGGCCCTGCAATTCCTGGCATCTCCAAGCTTTCAGGCACCACCGTGTTCTCTGATGCCAGCTGTGGAAGCTGCTTGTGGGTTTCTCCTCTTTGCAGCTGATCATCTGACATCTGCTGGTCTGGCCACAGCCTCATAGAGAGCTGGCACCTGTGCTGGTACCTGGAGTTGCCCTCCCTGCTGCAGCAGCCAGCATGTCTGACTGTGCACAGTGGCTGGACCCTACACTCACTCACACACCTCTCGCCATTCCATGCCTGACTCACCCTCAGCAGGCATGGGACCCAGGCTAGTAGCATGAACCCAGCACAGCCTGCCAGGCCAAGTGGGTGAAACAAGCCCAGTGGGCACAAGCAAAACTTAGGCAAAGGCGCCACTAGCCACAGAGTTTTCCGACCAGAAAAATGGTACCCCAAAGATCCCATAACACTTTTATGACCATCACTTCCCTGGCTTTCTTTTTGAGGTTACCAGCTATTTACACGACCCAACAATATGCTAAGTTCAATTTTTGATCTTAGAGTAATACTGTACGTATTCTTTATTTTTACTTTTTGGGACAGGATCTCACTCTGTTTCCCAGGCCGGAGTGCAGTTGTGCCATCATGTCTCACTGCAGCCTTGACCTTCTGGGCTCAAGTGATCCTCCCACCTCAGCCTCCCCAGTAGCTGGCACCACAGTTGTGCACTCTCACACCCATCTAATTTTTTTTCTCCCCGAGATGAAGTCTTGCTCTGTTGCCTAGCCTGGAGTGCAGTGGCATGATCTCGGCTCACTGCAACCTCCGCCTCCTGGGTTCAAGCAATTCTCCTGCCTCAGCCCCCCTGACTTGGTGGGATTACAGGTGTGAGCCACCACATCCAGCTATTTTTTTGTATTTTTAGTAGAGAAGGGGTTTCACTATGTTGGCCAGGCTGGTCTTGAACTCCTTACCTTGTGACCCGCCCACCTCGGCCTCCCAAAGTGCTGGGATTACAGGCATGAGCCACTGCGCCTGGCCTATTTTTTTTTTTTTTTTTCCGAGATGGAGTCTTGCTCTGTCACCCAGGCTGGAGTGCAGTGGTGTGATCTTCGCTCACTGTGACCTCTGCTTCCTGGGTTCAAGTGATTCTTCTGCCTCAGTCTCCTGAGTAGCTAGGATTACAGGTGCCTGACACCTTGCCTGGCTAATTTTTGTAATTTTTTTTAGTAGAGATGGGGTCTCTCTAAGTTGGCCAGGCTGGTCTCGAACTCCTGACCTCAAACGATCTGCCCACTTATGCCTTCCAAAGTGCTGGGATTACAGGCATGAGCCACCTGGCTACGTCTAATTAAAAAAAAATTTTTTTTTGTAGACATGGGGGTCTCATTATGTTGCCTAGGCTGGTGTAGAGATTCTTTTATGTTTCCCTTCTTTCACTCAGCATTGTACATTGTAAGTTTCATCCATGTTGCTGTAGATAGTTGTGATTCTTTCATTTCCCTTGCTGTATAGATTTCCATTGCATGACTATTCCACAATCTATTCATCCAGTCTACTAGGAATGGCCATTTGGGCATTGCTCTTTTCTCTTTGAGCTCATCGTTTTCTCAGCAGCTGCTGGCTCTCTTTCAGCAATGGTCACGCCAGCAAATTACTGAATTGAAGTTCATATGGAGACTTTCTGGATTGTGATGAAGACTGGTCACAGAGAAGGTGTTATTGATCACTTTCCAAGTAAGACAGCACTGACAACAAACAGAAAGGCTCATGGTGTCTCAGACACCAAGAAAAGCCCTGAGTTCTACCTTGGTAACTCTTGAATTTTCACTTGTTTCAATTTCATCAGCATTTGAGAAATAATTCTTTGTATTATTGCATTCAGGTTAACAAATTATCAAATAATATTTTAAATCTTTTTTGTTGGGGGGACACATTAATTAGGCAGACTTACTTTGCAAATCCTTCAGTGTTGTGTGCATTCTTTAAAACAGCTTTCTCTCATAACGACATAATCAGCTAGAGGTGACAGCAATAAATGTCTTCAAGTTATTTCAGGTTTAGCCTTCAAAATGAGAATGAACTAAAAGTGGAAAGAACTTTAATATATGCATTCATTTATGCCGGCATTGACAAAGACTGATGCTTAGCATCAGCATGTCATCTGTCATAATAATAATAATTGCTAATGATTATCACAACCACGGCAACAACATGCTGTCATCTGGATATGAAATGATGCTGCTAATCCAGAGTCAGTAGACTATCTTTTTTGAGCTTTTTTTTTCCCTTCTAGGATTGGGGATATATGTATGCTCATCCATCCTTGCTCTCTTGACTGACCTCCATTAGGAATCTCACTTAGAGCTAGTCATGGTGGCCCATGCCTGCAATCCCAACACTTTGGGAGGCAGAGGCAGGATGACAATTTGAGCCCAGGAGTTCAAGATCAGCCTGGGAAACTTGGTGAGACCTCATCTCTACAAAAAAATAAAATTAAAAAATTAGCCAGGCACAGTGGTGAGGACCTGTAGTTCCAGCTACTAGGGAGGCTGAGGTGGGAGGATGGGTTGAGCCTGGGAGGTTGAGGCTGCAGTAAGTCATGATTGCGCCACTGCACTCCCGCCTGGGAGACAGAGGGAGACCCTGTGTCAAAGAAAGAAAAGACAAGAAAGAAAGAAAGAAAGAAAGAAAGGAAGGAAAGAGAGAGAGAGAGAGAAAGAAAGAGATCTCATTTTAGGCAGGCTGCCTTTGACCAGACTTTATTCTGACTCTAACCTAAAGCCTAAGACAGTTCTAACACATCTGGAGATATTCCTGGACCACCTGATATGAGAGAAGCTATAAGGGAAGGACAGAGCAGTAATCCTGAGCTGCCAGTTTATTTTGGCATCTACAGTGACAACCACCATAAAATGTGTCTTAATTAAACACCATAGAGTGATAAAAAAGAAATGATTTCCTTAAATGTTTTCCTGGTGGAAAACATTTTGGTCAAGGATTTCTCTTCAAGCTCTGACCTACTTCTGCCTACTTGAAATCTTCACTTGAGTACCTTGTTGGTTCCTCCAGCTTCAGTATATTCCAAAACTAGAATTGTCATGTGTCTGGTCTGCCAAATACAAGCTATGTTGTCCCAATAGCACTAATAACACCTCCTTTTATTTCTGAACGTGTGCCTGTTTGGACAAAAAATGATATGGGCATCCTACCCCAAGGAAACACATGCCTTTCCTCTCCTGACTTCCCTCCACATCCCCAAGCTTGCTACCCCACTGATGCCCCCTTTCTCAGTTACTGCACCATCATTCTCCCTGTGGCTCAAAGTACAGCGGGAGAATGACCCTCTCTCCTCAATTCTTGTGAGTTCTACCTCTGAAACCTCTCCAACCAAATGCTTCTCTCCAGTTGCCTGCCACATATACCATTATCTCTTGCTTGGGCTATTCCTTGCAGCCTTTCCCCTGATTCCTCTGCCTCTAATCTTGCTTTTTCAATTTGATTTCCACCCTTCTGAGCCACAGTCTGATCATGCCAACCCTGCCTAAATCCCTGCAATGGCTTCTCATTGCCCTTGGATGAAGTCCGGGGTCCACAGAGCCCATCACGGCTAGCCTCTGGCTACTACCTTTGGCACTCATCATGTTATCTTTTCCCTTCTAGGCACTAAGAACTTCAGGTGTTAGGAAGCACTGTGCCCGTGCTCTCTCTGAGTCACTGAACATACAATTCCCCTGGTCTGACATATTTCTCTGTTCAACTGGCTTACTCCTTCAGATTTTAGCTTAGTTGTTGCTTCCTCCAAGAAGCTTTGCATAACCCATTTAGACTAAATTCAGTGTTCCTGCCTGGTACAGCCTGCATTTGCATCTTCCTTATTGCAGCACTTACCACAATTTATTCTATTGCTTTCTTATAGACTATATGCTCTGAATGGGTGGGAATTATGTCCATCTCACTCATTATTGTACCCCAGCACCTGGCTCTGTGCATAGCATATCCTTGGTGCTCAAAAACGATTCACTAACTAAATGACTAAATGGCTAACACTCAATCCAGGGTATCTGAGCTACAGTACAATGAGCTTCCTCTGTGCTGTATGGGTAAGATTCTTCTCTTGCTTTCCATAATAAACTTTTTAAGCCATTCATTTGGTACTATATATATTATAAAAATAGTATACAATACAAAATTATTTATAGAAATACTATTTATCAATAATTGAAAATTAAAGGTGCTGTTATTGTGAGAGTGCTAGTAATAGAATTTAAGAAAAAACATGTCAAAAATTAGTAAACACAACTGTCCTTGGATAGGGGCTTTGAGATTTCTCCTAATAGAAAATCTGTCCTGTATCCAGGTTGAGTCCCTCAAAGGCAGAACGTGGATGGTCACTTTAGTATGCATTGCAACCTTAACTAATCTGCTCTCCTAAGTAGAAATTGGAAAGAGCTTTTCACTTCAGCACATGTACTAAGAAAAGAATCTCAAGGCATATGTACCACCCCTGCCTGTCTCAGCAACCTGACATTTAGGAAAAGGATGTTAAAGATCTATAAACTTCTGAATAGCTCCAGGCTAAAATATCTGTACCTTATGCTTGTTCTTTAAACTCTTGTCAAGAGGATCCAAGATCCGGCTGGGCACGCGGGCTCACGCCTGTAATCCTAGCACTTTAGGAGGCCAAGGTGGGCGATCACTTGAGGACAGGAGTTCAAGACCAGCCTGATCAGTATGGTGAAACCCCATCTCTACTAAAAATACAAAAATTAGCTGGGCCTGGTGGCACCACCTGTAATCCCAGCTACTCAGGAAGCTGAGGCAGGAGAATTGCTTAAACCCAGGAGACGGAGGTTGTAGTGAGCCAAGATTGTGCCACTGCACTCCAGCCTGGTTTCAGAGCTAGACTCCACCTAAAGAAAGAAAGAAAAAAAAAAAAAGGATCTAACATCTATGGGGTTGGAGTGAAAGGGCAGCAAAGGACCAAACAGTGATTAATGAAATAAGTGCTTTGTTGGGTATTACCCTAAAAACAAGAGATGTCTTAATGGTAATAATCTTTGTTTTTGTTTTTGTTATTTACCTGTTAGACTCACCAGCCTTAGAGTATCTAATAAACATTGGCTTGCGTTGTGTGTAATTACTACAAGTTGATGGAATCACACACTAATAGAATGGAAAGACCAAAGACTTATCTCTCAATATCCAAACTCCTGCCACCCAGACCGTTTGCCTCGAGTTTCTGTCTTTTTCACCTCTTCTCCTCCAGTTTTAGAGAGTTTCCAACATGTAGTGGAAAGAGTATTGCTTTTGGAGTCAGTAAGCCCACAAAATACTTATTGCGCCCCAGCTAGTCACCAGGCACAATTCCAGTGCTGGGCCCTAAGTAGGCCAGTCACAGAGACATAGGTTCAAATCCCAGCCCTGACAGTTTCTAGCTGAATGACCTCAGGCAATGTAGTCTCTCCAGCCACCAATGAAATGGGTAGTATTTTTGAAATGAGATTAATAATACTTCTTCCATACTGGAAGTGGGGGTTGGTGGGTTCAATTGGAAAAATGAATACAAAGTAAGAGTCTGACAGTGTTTTGACATAGCTAGCAGGTGCTTGATAAATGGTGCCATTTAAAATAACCTGGGCATTTCAGTTTCTGAAGGAAGTGGGCATAGTTTGCTATTCTGTGCCTCCTCATCTTGATCAGAGGAAGAGTGTGGCTGATGGGGGAGAAGAGTAGGTTGAGAGTCAAATACTGTTACTTAAATCCCAGGCATGATACAAAGGTGAATGTATCATGCCACCTTTCCCTCTTCAGCCGAGATGGAGTATAGTCCTGGCCAGTGAGACTGTGTTTCAGACTGCCTCACTGCAAATAAACACTCCTGTTGAATGCACAAAGGGGCCAGGAACTATGATTTCTTCTAAAGAATGTCCATCTGTGATTAACAACCAGTTGTCCACCAATGCATTCAATAAGGACATTCAGAAGCTTCAATCATGAGTGTGCTTTAGACGTTCAGTGAGTGGTTGGATGGAGGGAGTACAAAGATAGAAAAGACCCATCTTGTGGTGACTGTTTACATCTTTTGTATTTCACAGAGGGGAGCCAGACTCAGTTAATTCATTCTCTTCTTCCTGCTGCTGCTCCTTCTCTTCCCCTTCTTTTCTGCGACTTCATCATTATCATCATCAATAGTAGCAGCAGCATTAACTCTTACTGCGAACTTGTTATGGTCCAGGCATTGGGCTAAATAACACCTTTATGTGAGTTTGAGAAGCCTGTGTATCTCCTGTCAATCCGACAATTCAGAAGAGGATTTTGAACTGGAAATAATACTTTGAGAGTTGGAGTCGTATACGTTTTCTAGGGCTGCTGTAACAAAGTACCACAAACGGTGTGGCTTAAACAACTGAAATTTATCGTCTAACAGTTCTGCAGACTAGAAGTCCAGGATCGAGGTGTCGGCAGGATTGATTCCTTCTGGTGGCTGTGAGGAAGAATCTGTTCCATGCCTGTCCTCTGGCTTCTGTGGTTTGCTGGCACTCCTTGGCTTGTGGAAACATCACCCCAACCTCTTCTCTGCCTTCATCTTCACATGGTGCTCTCTCTGTGCATGTCTGTCTGTGTATCCAAATTTCCCCCCAGACTGTTAGGACACCAGTCATATTAGACAGAGGCCCACCCTCATGACCTACTTTAATTTTGATTACCTCCATGAGGACTTTGTTTCCAAATAAAATTTCATTCTGAGGTATAGGGGGTTAGGACTCTAAAACACACACACACACACACACACACACACACACACACACACACATATATATTTTGGTAGGGCACAATTCAACCCCCAACAGGGTCATAGGAATAAATGAAATTATTAGGAAGAACATAGATGGAAGAGAGGACTGAGAAAAAGAGGATTTCCAAGAGTATTGTTTAATGCCTGAAAGGTATTATGAGTAAAATGAAGCCATGGCTCCAGCAGCAAGGAGAGTGAGGGAAAGTGCCTGATCTCAGGTGTGGTCCACAGCAAGACTTTGTTGGGTTCCCTTTGATCATTTCATGACC